>NC_077238.1:11739792-11902292 GCF_947179165.1 Solanum dulcamara
TTTCCTCAGGTTCTTTTTATCATTTATTTTAGATTTTGACACACTATCATTATTATTATTCCAAAAAATAATAATAACAAGCTATATTATTTCCTCAGGTTCTTTTTATCATTTATTTTAGATTTTGACACACTATTATTATTATTATTCCAAAAAATAATAATAACAAGCTATATTATTTCCTCGGATTCTTATTATCGTTTATTTTAAATTTTGACACACTCATTAAAAAATTAATTGATAGCATTAATTATAAGGTGAATGTGACTAATTAATTATCTGTTAGAAATGCAATTCCTTAAGACATTTGCTAAAAGCCCATCAAGCTTCGGAAATGTGGAATCGAATATAGAGATACTGACCAGACAAGATGAGATCAGATTGGACATTGATTGAAAGCATTTTACCTCCTAAGTGAACTTATCTGTCATAAATAGAAGTTACTTGCAAGTAAAAAATATTTTTTCATAAGTAAAATATATGAAAATTGAGAAATTTTAATTTTCCGCATGCATTATCTACCAAAAATAATTACCATGTAATTCACTTCTTCTTTTTTTGCAGTGTCAAAAAAAACCTTGGCACATTTTCTACTATTGTGATCTCATAACATCAATTATTCATTTCTCTAGCAAAAGTCATGACAGCAATTGACATCGTATACACATCAAAAAAAAAATTAGGAGTTTCACCAACAATGGTATCATGACAACAACATTTATATCTTAAGATTAGAATAAGAACACATTTTGCTAAAAAACGTTTTGTCTATTTAATCGATTTACTTGCCATGAATCTGAATTATTCAAATCAGTATAAACTTCATCTTCATGCAACAAAGGTCTATTGACGAGAAAAATCACATTCTACCAAAAGGTTGGCCTATATCTAATGCAAATCTAAGTGTAAACTTCATATATCAAATGATTAAATCGAAAAAAGAAAAAAAAGAAGATGATATTCATGAAAATAAGATGACTATGTTGAAGTGTCTTCCTTTTGTTCCTCAATTTCTATGACCTTAACACCATCATCGTTATTATTATCAGCAGCAGCATCATCATCATCATCAAATTCTTGAAGAAGGGATCCATTTCTTTGTAACTCTTTGATTCTCTTATATTCATCATAATGACCTCTTCTATGTTCTATAAAATTCCTTTTCCTCTCTAATTCCTCTGAATCTTCTTCAGCATCAACATCAGCATGGTCCATAGCAACAACGTCGTCATCATCATCATCATTATTCTTACGAGGATCATCAGATCTACTTTTACTTGAACACAATGCCATGTCATCATCCACGTCATTGCTACCATTGCCATATTCCTCAAAATTATCATCATCATCAATTTTAGGGTGATGATATGGTGTCTTTGGCTCGGTGATCTTCATTCTCATCGGTTTATTCGCTTCAATTTCCTCTAATTTTTCCTCGTCCCATTTTACGCCCATCTCAACGTTCAATGCAAATGGATCTGAATAGAATGAAATGATTATAGAAGATTCATATAGTCGATATATTATCGACTAGTTTAATTTATTGATTCAGAATATTTCTTAAATTGATTCTCAACTCAATTTCTACCTAAGAAAGAAAAAAGAGGAAGGAGTACTAGCGGAAAAACAAGGGAAAGGATGAGTTAAAATTTGTTTATTAATAAGAGAAATGGGAGAAATGTTCAACCAAGTTGAAATTTCATGCAGTAATAAATTTACATAATATATTTTGTTTGGACATGAACATGACACGTACATAATTTCATGGTAGTTGGGAAAAAAATTTAATTACATCCGGGATTGGGATAAAGTCTTCATTTGCATATATATAATCACTACCTACTCCTCCATGTTATTAATTGATTTCTATATTTCCTTCCTTCTTTTTTTTGTTCATATGACACATTTAATGGAGATTAATTTATATGTTGTTTCTAATCTTTGGTTTTAAACATGTCTTGTGGCATGTTAAAATAAACGAAAAAAAGCCTAAAATGCCTTTGAACTATTGAAAATAGTATAACAATGCTCTTCATTCATCTATTGAGTCTAAAATGTCTTTGACATCCATCCACCTTTAGGTCTAAAAATGACATTTTCGTTAACGGAAAAGGGCATGAGAGGCATTTTTGTACCATTTTCAATAGTTCGAGGGCATTTTAGGTCATTTTCCGTAATTGAAATTCAGTTAAATAAATTTTGATTTATAATTAATTTTAAATAATTAAATTGTAACAAATAGATGATCGTCACGTATTTAAAAAAAACATTCAAATTATTTAATTAAAATTATGTTAAATAAATTTTGATTTATAATTAAATTGTAACCAATAGATGGTCACCACGTGTTTAATAAAATTATTCAAATTATTTAATTAAAATTATGTTAAAGAAAATATCATTTTTGGACCTAAAGGTGGATGGCAAGAGCATTAATTTTCAGAATTTTACATGATAATCATCCACCATTAGTTCCAAAAATGACTTTTTTTTTAACATAATTTTAATTAAATAATTTGAATAATTTTTTTAAACACGTGGAGGTCAGCTATTGGTTACAATTTAATTATTTAAAATTAATTATAAATCAAAATTTCTTTAACATAATTTTAATTAAATAATTTTTTTAAACACGTGGCGGTCATCTATTGGATGCAATTTAATTATAAATCAAAATTTATTTAATAGAATTTTAATTAAATAATTTGAATAATATTTTTAAACACGTGGCTGTCATCTATTGATTACAATTTAATTATTTAAAATTAATTTATAAATTTAAATTTATTTAACAGAATTTTAATTACTGAAAAGGGCCTAAATGTCCCCAAACTATTGAAAGTGGTACAAAAATGTCTCTCATGCCCTTTTCTATTAAAGAAAAGGTCATTTTAAACCTAAAGATGGATGTCAATGACATTTTAGGCCCAATAGATGGATGAGGGGTATTTTTGTACCATTTTCAATAGTTCGAGGACATTTTAGGCCCTTTTCCGTAAAATAAAAGAGTTGTGAAATTAGTAAAAAAAATAGTGTTCTTTTAAGCAGATTGAAAAATTTGAAAGGACCTAGAAAAACTTCCTTTTCATATTAGAAAAGCATAGTGGTTTATCATGGATTAGAGGTCAAGTAGATATGAATTGAGGGTCTTGGCTCTTTTTTCTCTTTTTCGAAATGATGTTTTATAACCAGCGGCGAAATTAGAGATTTGTTAACAGTGTTCAAAATCTCAGTTAGGAGTGTTCACGGGTCGATTTGGATCGGTTATTGGTCAAAATTAAAATCAAACTAATTTAATCGGTTTTAAAATTATTAAAGTCAAACCAAACCAATTAAAATATACATTCATCGGTTTGGTTGTTATCGATTTTAGTTCTATTTGGTTCGATTATTCGGTTATTAACCATACACAAAAATAAAAGAAACGATTCATTCAAAAGAGAAAAAAAGACGATAATTCATTCAAAAAAAAATTGTCTTCGTGCCATTTTGGATCTTATAATTCTTATACCAGAACTTTAATTATGTTTAACTTTCCGCTTATATTGTTAGTTAATCCAATATACTAAACACCATAAACTTATTGAATAATGCATAAGCTAATGATATGGTTGTACAAATAAAGGATGTATCATACCCTACTATTATAAATTAGTGTGCTGTATATTTGCATAAAAAGTGTTCATAAAAATTAATATATTATGTATATATAATTATTAAAAAAAAATATGTATATAATTTGTAGGTTCGGTTCGGTTATTTGTTCAGTTTTTTGAACAAAATCAAAACTAAATCAAATATTATCGGTTTTAAAAAATGTAAAACCAAATCAAATAAAAAAAATTGGTTTATTTGATCGGTTTGGTTTGATTTTTCGGTTTGAATCAATTTTTATCCAAACCGTGAACACTCCTAATCTCAGTATATATATCTTTAAAAAGTTATTTTTAGCCTATTTACACAATATTATTTTTTATATGTACAAATATAATTTTTTGATAAAAAAATATTCGAATGACCATCATTGGATTAACGTAGTTACTCCACTGTTTATAACTTAATATATTCTTTATCAATGTTTTTCCCACGGTGACTAGAAATGGTATCGAAAGTCTTCCTTTCTAGAAGTTGGACTTTTGAGGCTATATGAATTTTGTCATACTTTTCTTGTTTTGGGCTTACAAACGTTTTCTATTTTAAAGAAAAAAAATCGTCTCCAGTCAAATATCATTACACAAATTGATACAGAGACAACGGCGGAGTCACCCTTGATGTCAATTGACCCTTTCCCTAAAAATTTATAGTGTAGATTGTTTTAAAATAATGTATATATATAATGGGTGAAAATCATTTACATCTTCGAACTTTATTTTAAAAATCAAACTCTCCCTCAACGATGAACAATAATCACCCCCCCCTCCCGTTGTCTATTTTGTCCTTGATTTTCAATCTTTCATCTTTGTATAATATTTATCTTTCTTAATTTAAGTATTTATACATTTTTATTTAAGCACATTAACATTATAAGTAGAATAATTTTTTTATCAGTTTGTCATTAAAATTTATGTTATTATTTATGATTATTATTTTACTATTACATGCATTTAATATGTATATGTATATAAATACATGTTTCAATTCTCTCTTATTCTTAAATGTCTGAATAGATAAACGATTTTTGTTTGTCAATAATAATGTATTTTTTAAATTAAAAAAATAAAAAATTACTTACAATACAAATAGATAATCTTTTAATTTTTTTATAAGATATACTTTTATTTTTATTAATATTTTTATATTATTTTTGAAATATATTTAAAAGCTATTATAATACCTATTATTTTTATTTGTATAATTAGGTATTAGAGTTTTGATTGTTATTAAAATATTCACTTTTACTTAACTCATTTATTTCATTATATAACGTCAATAATTTATATAACGTCAATAATTTATATATTCAATTATGATTTTTTTTACTTTAATTTTTTCGAATAGAAAAAATAATTTTTGCTTTTTAATAGAAAATTTATTACCTAGAATAAAAAATAAAAAATCATGATTTTAAAGAAGTAAATAAAAAGATAAAGGTTGATAATACAAAAGGTAAAATAGACATTTTAAAAAATTAATTAGAATAAAGAGGAGAGAATGATTATTATTCATAGTTGACGAGGAGTTCGATTTTTAAATCAAAATTCAAAGGTGTAAACGAGTTTCATGTTGACTTCTCGCAACTTTTTCATACATTTCTTTATATTTTTAATTCCCGGACAAAAGGAGAAGCAAGTTTTACACCACATCATATTATTGCTCTAAACTGGAATGACTACGATCAAAAGCGTATATTTACCCTATGAATCGTAAGCTGAGTTAAATATTACTATTAGAACTTCTGGCCCTCGGAGATTTCTCAATTATAAAAAAAAGGGAAAGAAGGTGCATGATACTGTGAAATACAATCCTCAAAATAAATAAACAAGCAAGATGTACAACTGTTTATTGCAGCTACATACCTTGCTATCTACAAAAACATTAGACCAGTCACTTTTCACTACAAAAAAAAAAGAGGACTTTCTGACTTAACAAAACAAGTAGTTTTTCCTTCAACTGATGAAGCCACATTAGCATTATCCCTAAAGAACCAAACTTACTTATATTCTCTGCAAACGGGACATTACCGTTGTGATAGACTGCCTCGAGTCACTGTTCAACAACAGTCACTTGTTCAAACTCGATAAGAGACAGATTACTGTCTTCCTTGACAGAGAAACTGGCAGGTTCGGTAACTTCAATACGTCCCCACCTGTCCACTGCAAGCCTCATTGATCCCTTGAACATGTCTATTTTTGCATTGCGCAGAATTACAGTAGAACCTTCTTTCATCATGTCGACTGAAAGAGAAAATCCTCGAGTTAACAGAAGGATAAGATAAAGAGAAAATCATATCTAACAGAATCCATAGAAGCAGTGTTCAAGGGGAAAAAAGGAGAGATTTGAAATGCATGAAAACATTTGTACCCATATTTTCTAGAGATACATGCTTGACAGCATTTTCTTCATAATCAATCACCAAAACAATTCAAAAGATACCGATTTTTCCAAAATGAAGGTGTTCATGAATCCTAATAACGAAAATGATAGAGTTTATGAATCCAAATCACATCCATCATATAAAGGTTACAGTTCACAAAAAGAAGGAAATTGCAGATTCGGCCAAGCAAATCAGGAAAGCAGACTATGAAACCAGCGTAAAAGACAGATCTTTCTGGCTAAATATCCAATTTCACAATTCTCCTTCCTTGAAATAGTTAATATGATGCTTCCATGATGCAGAAAAAATAGGAAAGCTTCTTGTGAGAAGACAGGGCCCGGGTTTACTGAACTCTCAACTCTGAAAGAAACAGGATGAAGCCAAGCTTGGCTTGAATTGCACAGCTAACTGTACAGAAGAAACTTAGGTGAACGATATTTGCACGCAGTTGTACAATTCTTAATCCCAGTAAAGACGTGTAGCATAATACCAATAAGTGAATGATATCTTCCACACAATTACAGTTCATTCTTAATTTTTGTATGAGTCACCTGCAAACATTATGTATGCCTACTTAATGGTGTGCCTTTCATTCAGTGTTGTCAAAAGCAAAAAGCGCAACAAAAAACAATCTAAGATCTGTTGGGGCTTTAAGTGCGAATAAAGTGTGGGCTTTAATGAAAAGGCACAAAGGGAGTAAATATAAAATATATATGTTTCATCCAAGACAAATAATTATAAGCATGAATGACAAATATATGAACAAAGAAATTTTAAAAAAAAAATTACGATAAAGTGAAATATCAATTGTTTAATGTTCAGACGAGGCTCATTGCAAGGAAGAGTATGCCCTAAAACCTTGATGTCGACACTAAAGCGCACACTAAGAGACACAAAGTCCTCAACACGTTTTCAGCCTCATTCAGGGCTAAAGTGTGTTTTCATTATGTATTTAAGTCATTGATAGAGGAGAGTTTATGGGTTCCTCTTTCTACTTTTTCCACTGATCTTGGAAATTGAAAATCTAAGATTATTTTCCTCAAGAAAATTGGAGAAGTAATTTAGATTTTCAGAATAGCAGTTTTCTCAAAAATCAGAAAGCTATTTGGTTCAATGACTCCAAGATTGAGCTATTCAGAAGAATAACATGTTGAATGCCAACTGACTGTCTCTATTCATTCTCATCCCACTCAGGTAAAACTCTCAACAGCAATACTGCAAAATGAGTTTTTTGTAAGGTTTCCAACTTTTTGGTATACTTGTATACAGACATGTTTTGCCCCTTCCTTTTAATGAAATTATTTCTAGATCAAAATAAATGTGGCAAAGTGAGGTTGAACAAATAAGTGAAGTTTCATGTATGTTTCAATTACATAAAACATCATAAAAAGTTTGGAAGTTAAAATCAGTCAAAAAAAGAATCAAACGTAATTCCTTAGATCTAACAAAAAAAGCAATGAGATCAAATGACCATATAAGTCATAATACCCACTAGTTTGGAAAACGGATGAATGGTTGTAGGTAACTGTATAAAGGGTTACTAAAAATTTTCATAATGAGACACACATGAATGGTAACCGTACAAAGGGTTACGAGTAATCATACAATGGATTACTAATTTTTTCATAATGAGCCATAACATGAATGGTGATTGTATAAAGGGATCGTACAAACGATTGCTAATATTTACATAATGAGGCATAAAAGATATTGGTAGACGTATAAAAGGTTGCGAGTAACAGTATAAATGGATACTAATCACCACAACTAGTCATAATTAAGAAAAGTTCAGTCAACTAGAACTATCAAAAAGCTAAAGAAGAAAACCTACTAAACTAAGAAATACTTAGTGGCGGTTGCTTAA
The DNA here is from genome assembly GCF_947179165.1 of Solanum dulcamara. Classification (NCBI taxonomy): domain Eukaryota; kingdom Viridiplantae; phylum Streptophyta; class Magnoliopsida; order Solanales; family Solanaceae; genus Solanum; species Solanum dulcamara. The sequence continues at coordinate 11,747,691 of NC_077238.1, forward strand.
ATGTGATGTCATTCCCTTTCAGAGTTTATGATATGACATGTTTATTTAAACCTCGATCTAACTTTAGTGAGGGAGGATGTTGATACTTACTGAGTATGGTGGATTGAACTGACGTTCTCTTTTGGGAACCTGCGTTGGTCTGCAGTACTAAGTAGGGGCCAGTTTTGCAGACGAGCAGACTACAGGCTAGAGCCCCCTCACTTCTCTTTTTTTTTTGGTAGCTCCACTTCTTTCTTTTGGTGGGGACACATATTTTTACACAGTTATTCTATTTATGTATTCATTATCTTCAGTTTAGAGGCTTCATAAACAGTCTTAGAATTTGAGTTATCTATTCACATTATGCATATATTGTACAATGATAATAGAATGCATAAACACATTTATATGAATATTAAGAATGTTTACTTGAACTTGAGATCCAAATATTATATTTATTTTTCAAAGAATTGCATTGAGTAGCACAGTTTTATTTAAATGAGAACATATTAGTAAGCTAAGATGGTTCGCTCGGTCAAGTTAAGGCACCGGGTGCCAGTCACGACTTTATCAGAAATCGGGTCATGACATACCCGTCTTCTGATATTTCCAGCATTGGAATAAGTGTGAGATATAAAAAATCCAGTAAGAACTCCTAATTTGCCCTAAAAGATACTTTACTATATTGGAATGAAATGGACTAAAATAGAGCAGGATATGTAGAGGATTCATATTATGAACCCCAAACCAGTTTGGGATTGTGACATAGTTGATTGATTGCTTAAGCACTAAAATTAACAACAGTACACGCATTTTTTCCAATGAAAATTGAGCTAAGTGTCATGATCCGCCACTTGATCATGAAGAAGGGGGAAGAATCTAGAGTCTTGGAGAGGTTAATGGAAGATTGTAGATCCTTGTAGAATCTTGTAGAGAAAATGTAGTTTGATCTTAATTTTTCTAATATTCATATATTATAGATCGACAAGATCTGAACCTAATTCAACAGCCCTTCTACCATGTCTAAAACTCCAAATAACTACAACCCTAAAGTTTCTCCTGTTTTTTCACATCATGGTTCTACTTTTGGGAAAGCAAAGTGGTAAACACCAGAGAAACTAATTTCTTTTCCAGAAAAAATGTTAGTCCTTAGGTCACTCCTCTCGAAGCACATAATTACATACTAACAACAACACACTAAACACACTAGACAAAGTTCTGCATCAGTGGACAAATAAAATCTTTAAAATGAGCAATTCTTTCCAACTACTGACCACTAAAAGCTTTACGAAATGTTCCAAACCTCATCTTGTACCGATGTTCGATACCTTTTTCTGATCAGCACTTCATTCCTAAACTAAGGTTGTCTCTAGGAAAAGCCTTGTGAAATAGACATAGCTTGGAATCGAAATTTGATGTTTTCTTCACGGTTGTCTTTCCTTTTCATTACTACTTTGATTTGCTTCACTTGAGCATAGGGCCATTCGGAAACAACGTCTCTACCTCCACAAGGTAGAGGAAAGGTCTGTGCATACTCTACCCTTCCCAGATCCCACTTTGTGGGATTTCGCTGGGTATGTTATTGTTGTTGTTTCAGCAATAGTATTAGGATACAATGGCTTAAGTATGCACACATTATGTACACTAGATTTTAGAGATGTCCTGGCTTTGGAACAACCGTAAAGAAGATTATAGAAGAACCATTAAAACTATCGCCCTGATACATTTTCTGGTTTCGCCAAGTGCTACTATCTTAAACCTTAGACCCAATAAGAACCTGAGAGTCGAATTCCAAGGGCATGGCCTTACATACAAATGCAAAGACATTTTAATTTGAACAACATCAATTATTCTGTTTATTTTATCTGTGTCGCTTTCGTTATTTGCGTTATTCGTTATTTGCGTTATTCGTTATTTGCTTTACCATAACGCTATGAACTTCTTAGCCTTATCTGACCTCTTTTTATGCTTCTTTTGAGCCGAGGGTCTCTCGGAAACAGCCGTCCTACCTTGGTAGGAGTAAGATCTGCGTACACTTTACCCTCCCCAGACCCCACGTTGTGGGATTTCACTGGGTTGTTGTTGTTGTTGTTGTAACACCAATTATTCCTTAGCATCAAGCATAAGATCACACTGCACAACCTATTTGAGTATATTGGGAGAGAACTTCATTGTTCTTATTTTTTCTCCCCTTCAACAGTATTAGCACATCAAGTTCACAGACCACAGTAGTAATGTATGATCAGACCACCAAAACACATACTAAGAATTTAAGACCATCAGATCCTTTGTTCAGTCAAATAACATTAAAGATACAGTCTTTACTACCATTATACCCTTATAATCCAGATTAATCTCAAACAAAAATCGCAGCAAATTAGAATTACTCCACGAAATCTCTACAACACCAACTCCTTTGCTCGGTTAATTAACATTAAAGATACAGTCTTTACTACCATTATAACCTTATAATCCTCCTTTAAAAATTTGGGGATAGGGGCAGGTTAAATGGGGAAGGAAACAAGGTGGGAAATTGAACCCTCACCAACAAAGTGAAAATTCAGGCAGTCAATCAACTGAGCTACTAAGATTTTGTACCCTATGTTGCTCGGACTCTCCAAAAATGTTGTCGCACCCGTGTCGCATCCTTCAAAAGAGCAGCATTATTTTGGAGGTTTCGACACACATTCATCCACATTTATTGAAGAGTCCAGAGTCCAAGCAACACGGCCTATACCCTTATAATCACAATTAATTCAAAAATTAAGGTAGTCAATCAACTTAGCTACTAAGATTCGTCTACCCTTATAATCATGATTAATCTCAAACGAATATCGTATCAAATTAGAATGGATCCATGAAATCTCCACCATTGTGAGCCTCTTGAAAATGTTACCATTACACAACGGGATTCTCTCTTTTTATCGATAGATACTGAATGCTGATTGAAACAAAAAAAAAGTGAAACCAAATACAATACCTTGATCATTTCTAGCAGTGAAAATGATCATCCCAGTCTCATCACCAACTAAGCATTCAGCCAGTCGCATCTGGCGGCCTTGATTTCCCCTTGGCACTACCATCTTTGTATTAACCACCTTCACAGTAAGATTTAGCCCTGTAGCCATTGGTCTAAACTGATCAACCTTAGTGAAAACTGGCTGCTGCTTCTTTGGTTCGCCCATTTTTATTTTAAACCTAACAAAATCCAAAAAGATCAAATCTTTACACATACCCAAATCAAGAAATTGAAAAATAAACTCAAACACATATTCAGAAAATATAACATATCAAAGGAAAAAAAACAAATCTTTGGTCAATAAACTACCACAGAAAGCTGTAGAAAACAGAAAACGTGCAAATTCTTGAATTTATTGTATTGAATAGTTATAGTTTTGAAGAAATAATAAAGGTTTAGTTTTTGGATAACCTGAATTGAAGAGAAAATTGAGATCTGAGTATTCTTCTGGAGATTCAGATTGGAAGTAGGAAAACGGAATGGAGACCCTCAGGCTTGGGGGCTTTTGGTTTGACGAGAGGACCAAATATCAATTTGCTCCCCGGGAAATTGTTAAAAGTTAGAATATGCCCCTAAGAAAAAAATGTTCTCTGTTGACCTCGAAAAATAGCTAATCCTTCTAAAGCCTCCTTTATTTTCATTAAGATTCGGACGTCTGAATCTGAATAAGTATTTGAATAATGTGCATTAATCTAGATCTGAATATAATATGCAGTTTATATATCAGAACACTGAACACTGAATAGTTAAGACTGTTTGTTTTCAATATCTGAATGTGCATATGAAATTAAATATTATATTGATAAAATATTATAAAATTTTCGTTTCAACAAAAAAAATTACTTTTTGATAAAATATAATATTTTAAATGTTAAAATTTGATTAAAAAATTAAATTCTATGATATGCAATTAAAAATTATAGTAACATGAATAATTTTAAGAATTTAACATAAACATCTTTTCATAGAAAGAATTATTCAACTGATCAAATTCTAACATTCAAACATTATAAAACGTGTTAAATAATGAAAAATATAAAAACTCTCAAGTATTTCCTCTTCTTTGCATTAGTTGAGTGCAAGTTCTTCACACATATTACTCATTATCTGTGAATCTGCAGCTGTCCAACCAGGTCCATTGGTTTCATTCAACATTTCTTTGTGCTCTCCTTCATCCTCGTCAAATATTAAGTGAGGTGACTCGTATTGATTAAAAAGGTCATCATTTATACGCTCCTTCCTAATAAAATTATAAATTGCAAAACATGCAACAACAACATCTCTCTGAACATCAATAGAATATTGAGGCATCTTGTCTAATTTAGGAAATCTTGCTTTCAGAATTTCATAAGCACGTTCTATAACATTTTTGAGTTGTGCATGATCATGGTTAAATTTTTCCTCCTTATTAGTAGCCTGCCTACGATGATAATCTCCTAACCAAGATCGAACATTATGATATGGTGCTAGAAATCCTCGAGTGTTTGGATATGCCGCATCACATAAATAGTACTTATCTGTAATTAAAATAATGTTCAAATGGTCACAATAAAGAGTTAAACATTATTTCATTATAGTTTAAGTTGTATCACTTACTAGAAGGGAAAAATGGAAATCCATTATCTGGATTAAATACAATCTCAGTTAGAACTCGAGCATCATGTGCTACCCCTTCCCATCCAGCATAAACATAAGTGAAGACCATGTTAAAATCGCATATACCTAATACATTTTGATAACATTTACCATTTCCTCTTCCTCTATACATAATTTGTTGATTAGCGGGAACGACTACATGTATTAATGTCCCATCAAGTGCACTTATTGCTCCCTGCAAATAAATATATAAATATTAAAAATTATGAAAATTTTTAATATAAAACATGAAAAACACTACCTTAAAAATTCTGCGTAACCTTTGTTGAGCACTTGGAATATTTGAATTTTACTTGGACGATGTAGATGATATCATCTCTTTTGTAAATTTAATCATTGCTTCAAGAACCTGATGAAAATATTTGTGAATTGTTAGCGGAGAATGTTGAAATCTTCTCTTGATAACCACAAAACGCTCGTTATGCCCTATAATGCATAAAAATATTGCTATTTTTTCTTCAATGGATACATGTTTACTATTTGTGAGCCATCCATTATGTCTAAAATATTGGCACAATCGCACATATGCATCACGAGACATGCGCATCGACTCCAAACATTGTCGACTAGAACTAGATAATAATTCTAGTGTGTAATTTTGACCAGATAAAGATGATGTTAAGTCTTTATTTCTTTGAATATTTTTGAGTCTTAAAGACGTTTTCTACCCCAATATAAGCTCATCAACCATAATATTTGATCTTCACTGTCCATCTCTAAACTGTTTTAACAAAAATAATAAACAATACACGATAATAAGCATAATATGTTTGTATTTGGTTGACATAAAAATCTACCTAATTACAAAAAATTAATCACAACACATAATCATAATCATCAAGCATAACATTAAAAAAATATCATGAATAAAATTTTTTATAGGCATAATATAATATCAAAAAGTTCAAAGTATGATAGATTCTAGTCAAAAAATAATAAATAAGGTATCACATTATCAACTCCTAACATATATTCTAGCTAATTAGAAAAATTAAAGAATTTCTATTTTTTTTTTCCAATAACCATAATCCAATTCTCTAACTTCTGAACCCCTAGCGTCATCATGTTTTTTTGTAGCTGTCACTTCCACAAAATATACTAATAGTTGTACTGTATAATGGCTTTTTCCATCCAAGTCCATCTAATTTTTTCATACATTCTTCAAAGGTAGGTGTACTATTTTTTTAATTAATAACTCCAAAGCAGTACTCATCTTCTCATCAATTTTCAATTGAGATGAAGAGATTTTTCTTTTCTTCCCCAAAACTTTCTTTTCAGCTGAAACTGAAGATTGAGATGGAGAATTATTAGGAGTTCCATTATTTTTGTCACCAACTAGTTGTTCAACTTCATCAAATGTATTTACATTTATAGTAGTAGATACAGGAGAAACACCAGAATGGGGATAGGTACAACTTGGACTCCAACCATGAACTCCTGTTGCAGTAGAACCTTCAAAAAGTTTTGTACACAAATCGGGAAAGGGTAGAGGTGAAGTCTTTAATATTTTTGCTTTTGGATGATCCTATATTCAAATATAAGAGATCATATTTTTAATAGGAACATAAAAAAATTTTATAGCAAAATGAAGAAAAAGTTTATTAACTAATAATAACATTTATATATTCATCCCGCTCACTATTAGATATCAGAATAATATTGGTTCCTGGATCATAAATATTGTCAGTCTTTTTAGTTATTGGCAACCAAGCTTGATATTTTTCTTTTAGATAATCATAACGATTTTTCATCTATTTTTGGATAACAATAAACCCATGAGAGGTTTCCAGAGCTATTTTAACCTTATTCCATGAGTCTGATTTCAAACTACTTCCAAGTCTCCCATTTAAAGATATTTTTTGAATACAAGTTTCTAAAAAAGTCTTATCTATCTCCAAATTCTTCTAAATCACTCTTGAATTTTCACTAGATTGTTCCATAGCTGAAATATAATATAATAAATATAATGTATAAACAGATGCAACAAAAAATAACTAAACAAAGACAATCGAGATGATTAAAAAGATCAAAAATGAAGAAACAAATCTTCATATTTAGAATATAGAAGTAAAAACTAATCTAGTTGTATTATGTCATGGTATTTCTTCTTTTAACTACTCTCTAATTCACATGTCTTAAGAGATTAAAATACAACAACAATAATAATAATAATATATTTAGTACAATCTTACAAGTGGGTTTGATCATAGCAGCGAGTTTGAGAGTTTGAAGATCAAAGAGTCTCAATAAAATTAGCGATCTAATTAAGACCAAATTCTAATAAGAAACCTCAAGTGTGTATATATATATATAGTTCAACAATAACAATATATCTAGTGTAATCTCACAGAGGGTTTGATCATTCAAAGTCTCAATAAAATTAGTGGCCTAAAATAAAATTTTAATAAAACACCTTAACCATGTACATAATTCAACAACGATAATATATCTAGTGTAATCTCACAAGTGAATTTGATGATCAAAGAATCTCAATAAAATTAATGGCCTAAAATTAAATTTTAATAAGAAACCTCAAATATGTATACATAGTTATTGTTCAATCACCAATTTGTCTGAGAGAAAGCTTTCCCTTGTTTTTACTTGCCTCATGGATTCTTGACAAACATCAATACACCAAAAATATTATTGCAACAAGAGTTCTTGACAAACATCAATAATATTAAAAAGATGCTTATAAATATTATGAAAACTTACCAGTTCAAGAGGAAAAAATTGGTGTTGATTGAGAAAAAAAGGAAGAAAATTTGTAGAAGTGAGAACAAAGTCGTGCAAAGAGAGAGTGAAAAAGGCGAGGCGTTGTCTTCTAATTTTTTATAGCGTATTTAATAAATCTGAATGTTGTTAAGACTCTCCTACAGATCTAATTCATTCAGATCTTTTCAGATCCATTAAGAGTTTTTTTTGAAAAAATTACTTAATTGAATTTGTTTTAAGAAATATTTACTATTTTAAACATACTTTTATTTTATTACCATTTTTAACAATCAGTAATAATATTTTAATTAAATAAGATATTATATATATATTTTTTTATTTGGAGAAAAGGAAAAAGGCGTTCATTATCTTTGTCTTTCTCTAAGGATTTTTCTTCAGTTTTCTGTGTTTCTCTGTCTTATTCCTTCATCCTTTCTTCATTCTTCCCTTATTCCTTCATCTTTTTGTTTGTTTCAGATGGAACTCATAGGTTTTAGGTACACAATTATAATAGAAGGTCAGAAATCTCCTAGAAGAAGCCCACGAATTCGAATTGTTGATTCAACCAGTAGTGGTGAAGTGAATGTCGATCCTACTTTTAGTTTGGGAATTTCTACAAATCAATCTCCAGAAGAAACTGGTGGTGAGGTTAATCAAAATATCCAAGCATTGCATGTGAAGAAAAAGGGCACTAGAAGAAGAAAAAACTAGTGAGTTGAGTTCTAAATCTAAATCGAAAAGAAAACGAGGTGATGTTGCATCAGCATCTAAGAAATTTGTTGACAATGACGATGATTTTGAAGATTTACCTCCTCAATTTCAATAAAAAAAAGTGAGACCTACAGTTGCTCAGGAGAAGAATCTAAAAAGTCAAAATCGATTGTGCAAAAATACGGTTCTGCTGGAGAGTCTATATCCGGTATGTCATTCTACCAACACATTATTTAACTAATAGCATTTTCAATCTCTTTATGTGTATTTTCTTAGTTTGTTGTTGTTTTGAACTTGTGTGCTAGATGTTGAAGAAAAAATTTGTGTATTTGATACTTTTATTATAGTCTAAATTTATTTGCTCAAGTTTATTATATCAATAATTGTTGGGAGTTTTGTCAGTTATTGTTAGATCTTTTATGTTGCAATTTGTTTATTTTTTTTAAATAAATAAATATAAATGGATTAAACTTTGAACTAAAATGTATTACATATACATTAAAGTTGAATTAGAAGAGAAAATGAAATTTGTAGTTAATTGAAAAAAGTTTTTTCAGTGATCTGTACACCACAAAAATGAATTAAACTTTAAACTAAAATATGTATTACACACACATTAAAGTTGAATTAGAAGAGAATTAGAGACTAATGAAACTTATAGCTAATGAAAAAAAGACTTCAGTGAGCTGTATACCACAAAAATAAATTAAACTTTGAACTAAAATGTGTATTACACATACATTAAAGTTGAATTAGAAGATAATTAAAGACATTGATCTGTAAAGAACAAAAGTGAAATTTTTTGTGTATTTTATACTTTTATTATAGTCTATTTTATTTTAATTTGTGTATTATATTTATGTAGTCTTGACTGTGTAGGCATTTGCTCCGCATTAAATAAATCCTAACTATCTTGTATTTTTGAAATCAGGTTGCTGTATATTCCTACATTTTTCTGTGTGCCAATTGCTATCTTTTCTATGTTATGATACTATCACTAAATTCAAACAAATATTAAGATGATTTCTGGATAATCTTTGTCTTATCCTTGATTGATGAATGCTAATATTATCATTTGGTTGTTATGTGCTTAGTTTCTTGGTTAAAGGAAAATATGTTCCTTATTATCATTTTTTTTCATAAAATGATTGGGTTGAATATTTTCGTTTTGATAGATATATTGGTAGATTATATTAGAAACAGATTAGAGGCATGTCCTAGATAGAACTTTATAACATATCTATACTTTTAATGAACTAATCAAGAAACAATATTCTAAACTTCAGTTAAGAGTGTAAGGAAGAAATCAAGGAAGAGTAAGAAAGATTAAGGGCCGACAGACCGGTCTAGAATAGATTCCCAGCGATCTTCAAGTCAACACAGAGGCGAAAACTTGCTCTTATTCATAGTCATAGTTGGGTAGACTAGGATGTTTCACCAAAGGTCTGTCTTGTTTTGTTTCCAAAGATAGTGTTGGAATCTAGTCTGACTGTATAACCATCCTTTTGATATTTCTAAATAACATGCTCATATGATATTAAGATTATACAAGTATAAAGATTATATTATCACGAGTATAGAGGAATGTATTCAGTTTTTGCTCTGAGGCGTAGTTGACGAATTGATTGAAATGTGGCTTTACTCGGTCTGTATTCAGTTAAAATTATGCATGTTTACGAGTTGCAAGCCTGTACTCTACAAAGTAGCCACATATATCTATTAGTCTTGCTGAACATTGTCACTAGTTTTGTTTTTGTTCTTTTTGGTGCAAATCACAGGCAACATATCTAGTATTTGATTGCTGCTATGAGGGAATGAATTCATTCTTCTCAAATATATCATTTTTGCTTTATTTAAGCCTAAGGTCTATCAGTTACAATCTCTTGATCTTCAAAAGGTAGGGGTAAGACTGTGTACACACCACCCTTGTCGGATTACATTGGGTATATATTGTTGATTTAATTTTTACTAGGATTTTCTCTAAGTATGAGCTGATATTTGATAAATAACTTTTATTGTATACACAATTGTAGTTTTTGCTTATAAAAGGAAATAAAGAGTAACAAAATGGTACTTACTTTTGTTTGTTTGTTCTTTCTTGGCATGCATATTATTTTCTAAAGATATAAACTTATTTTTACTATTTTGTTAATGAATTAAACATTGAACTATATGTATTACACACACATTAAAGTTGAATTAGAAGATAATTAGAGAAAAGATTTTGTCAAATGGATATTTTTGCCTGCATAAATTGTTGGTATAACGAAAATTTTGAGGGGATATCTGTAACACCCCTCAAAATTTTTCCAAAGATTCATACCCTTCTTATGTTCGGGAGGGGTCGAACCCGAGTATCTTGAAGTATATTCGTGAGTTAAGATGAGTCTCTGAGGGACTAAGCAGTGTTAGAGGTGATGTGGGGTCACCAAGGACCGAGCTAAGTCCAAAAGATCCGTCGCGGCTAAGTTTAAGGATGAGTTCGAATAAGGGGTCGACTTCTAATGACCCTATCTTTTGAAAGACGACAATCTGGGTGGCCATGACCCATTAAATTAAAGGTCGTCGAGTCTTCTTTCCAACGCCATCAGGAATGTAACTTTTGGGGTTCGGAGTCAAAAGATATGGCGATCCTAAGATGAAGTAGCACATCAGAGATTTTCAGGCCTGGGTTGCAATTGCTGGAAAACTGGGCTTGGCGCTATAAGGGCGCGATGCGCCACTATCGCGCCAGAAATATGCCTCAGTAGTTTGGGCTCTGGCGCGGCGCGCCACTAAAAAGTGTGTAGGGTTTTCAAGCCAAATTCCAGAACCCAGAACCTTTGGCCTTGGCGTTATAAGGGCGCGACGTGCCACTATCGCGCCAGAAACATGCCTCAGTAGTTTGGGCTCTAGTGCGGCGCGCCACTAAAAGTTGTGCAGGTTTGTAGGCGTAATTGGCCTTGGCGCTGTAAGGGCGCGACGCGCCACTATCGCGCCAAGGGAGTTTTAGCCTATTTTTCAAAATTTTGGAGGAAAGGTAATTTGGGAATTGTCCCAAATTATATATACACAAGCCTTGAACATTTTTGGACCATTTCTTCAGCCCCCACTCTCTCTCTAAAAGCCCTAGAAATATCTCTCTCTCTCTCTCTCTTCTTCTTCTTCTCCATTTCCCACAAAAAGAGTCCAAGAGCTTCAAGATTTGAGTCCTCCATTGAAGACCCAACCACAAGGTTTTCTTCAAGCCTCCACTAAGGTATGTAAGGCTATCCAAAACATGGGTTGAGTCCACCCATGTGCCCTATTCTTGCTTTGAGGTTGGATGTTCATGAAAATGGAGTTTCTTGGTATGGTCTAAGTTTAAATGAGTTTTGTCCCCTATTTATTTAATGCCATATGTGTTGATGTTGTTGAGCTAAGAAATTCCTAAAACCTTCAAGTTAGTATGAGTTGATGGAGATGACTTGTTATTATGTTTTGTTGATCTCTTTAGCCAAGTGATTATGTTGCTTAAGTCATTTTCCTTAAATGTGTTATTCTACTTGAATTGTTGAGCTAAAGTCATAGAGTGGTGATGAGTCTTGAGAAAGTGTCATAAATGATTGTCTAAATGAGGCTTGATTGAGTTAATTAGAGGATAGAATTGACGAGTGGACGAGGTCCTAAATGGAACTTGCCATTATGACTTAATTGAGTTGAAATGGGAATAAAGTTGATGAGTTGGCAATGTCCTACATGAAACTAGCCGTGAGGGCTTGTTTGAGATGATTGGAGGGAGTCTTATGAGCATAGAGTCATGGAAGGAGTATCGAGCACCGAGGCGGGTGAGAGTATAGTCCATACTCGAACCCCAGGAACTACACCGCCAACGTAGGTAGGAATGGAACCGTTAAAGTCGGATGCTTTCCATGGGATCGAACCGTTAAAGTCGGATATTTCCCATTTATTTGTCCTGAAATGATAGGACTTGACTAATCGATGGTATCCATGATTAGGGAGGCGTTCATGCCCTGGCAAGGTATGGACGTACGTGGCAACAACGTCTGATTGTTATACTATCACCGGCTCATAGGTGATGGTTGTCGGATAAGAGAAACTCCCATTTAGGTCTTGATAGTGCTCCGAGTCAGTAGAGTTGCGTGGCTTATGAGTTAGTCCCGTCTAAACTATTCTTGTTAGACTTAGGACACTTGAGTGAGTTGTCATGTATGTATGAGTTGAGACCCTGAGTTGATGTTGATGTTTCCTTGATGTTTTTTTCATCCGGCCATTTTACATACTCGTACATTCCATGTACTGACGCCATTTGGCCTACATCATTTCATGATGCAGAGACAGGTACCAGAGATTATCAACCAGCGCTTCGTTGAAGATCCACATACACTCCCGGCTAGTTGGTGAGTCCTCCTAGTTTCCGGAGGATGTTGAGCCTTCATGTACAGTTTTGTTGCCATTTCCTTTATTTTGATTGTTGGTATCCATGGATTTGTCATTGGCACCTCTTATACTTTGATAGAGGCTTCATAGACTGGAGTGTGGGGACGTTGAACTGTTATTCGGAGGAGTCTTATTATATTGTTTTGTTGGGTTGAAAATGCTTGGCCTTTGCCCCCATATATATATGATCAGTATTTCATTATTTGAGTTGTCCGCTAAGAGAATACGATTGAATGAAGGTGTGACTGGACCAGGTGGTTCGCTCGGAGGTCAGAAATGGCCTTCGAGTGTCGGCCACGCCTAGGGTACCCTCCCGGGGCATGACAAACATGGTATCAGAGCCCAAAGTTCAAGTGTCCTAGAGAGTCTATGAAGCCGTGTCTAGTAGAGTCTTGCTTATGGGTGTGTTGTGCACCACACTTATAATCAGAAGGCTATAAGACATTAGGAATTGTCTCACTTCTTTCATACAATGGAATTCATGTGATAGAGTTAAACTCTATAAAACTCCTTTCTAATTCGTGCATTTATACTTTATAGACAATGCCTCTAAACACACCGCTAGCCAGAGAAATGTTGATAACGCCGAGATGCCCCAATCAGAGGTACGTCCAGCAAGGGCTAGAGGCCGACCTGAGAGGTATGCGGAGGCAACCCAAGTGCCAGCTACTCCGCCTACACCCACATCAGAGGCAGAATTTCGAGGGGCGATTATAATGCTCACACAATTAGTGGCTGCCTGAAATGGTAACCAGAGTTCGCCGACTCTTAGCTCTAGTCCCCAAGAGCCATCTGCTACCACTAGAATTAAAGACTTTCTGAGGATGAATCCGCCTGCATTCACGAGTTCTAAGGTTGATGAAGACCCCCAAAACTTTATTGATGAGATGTGGAAAATTCTGAAAGCCATGCATGCTATAGAAATTGAAGGGGTTGAGTTGGTGTCTTATCAACTCAAGGATGTGGCCAACATCTAGTATAACCAATGGGAGCAAGGTAGGGGTGAGGATGCTGAACCTGCTAGGTGGGATGAATTTGAGGGAGCCTTTCTTGACCACTTCTTTCCCCGAGAACTGAGGGAAGCAAAAGTGGAGGAGTTTGTAAATCTGAAATAAGAGGGTATGACAGTTAAGGAGTATGGCCTGAAGTTTATCCAGCTGTCCAGGTATGCTCCAGAAATGATCCCAGATATGAGGTCAAAGATGAGGAAGTTCGTCTCCGGATTAGGGAGGCATGTGAAGAAGGAATGCAAAGCAGCATTGTTGATCTCGGATATGGATATTTCCAAATTAATGGTGTATACTCAACAGGTAGAGGAGGAGAAAAGAAAAGACAGAGAGGAGAACCTGAGCAAGAAGGTAAAATCAGCGGGCCATGAGAGTGAACAGAGGCAGAGCAAGGGCCACAGGTCCTTCTTCCAGAAGAGGCCTTCCAACTATGCCTCATCCACCGCCAGTGCACCTATGCCGCAGAACAGGTATGATCGACAGGGACAGAGTCGCCAAAATTTTAGACCCCAGGGTTCTTAATCCCATGCCAGTGTAAGTCAAGGCTCAAGAGAGAAGCCACCATGCGGCAAGTATGGTAGGCTCCACTTGGGAGAATGTAGAGCGGGAAGGGTTGGTTGTTATAAATGCGGCCAAATGGACCATTTTCAGAGGGAGTGTCCAACAGGGGGAAATAGAGTCCAACATTCTACCACCGCACCGCCGGCTAGAGGTAATCAGAGGGGCACTACTTCAGGCACCAGCAGAGGTACAAACCGTTTATATGCCATGGGTAGTCGCCAAGATCAAGAGAACTCTCCAAACATCGTGACGGGTATGATTCGAGTCTCTTCTCTTGATTGCTATGTTTTGATGGATTCGGGTGCTACACTATCTTTTGTGACTCCTTACGTGGCTAGTAAATTTGATAAAATTCCCGAATGTCTTCTTGAGCTTTTTATTGTAGCTACTCCTGTCGGTGATTCTGTCTTAGCTGAGAGAGTCTATAGAGATTGCATTATGTCAATCCATCACAGGGATACCTTGGCCGACTTAGTTGAGTTGGACATGGTTGATTTTGATGTGATCCTTGGCATGGACTGGATTTTATGTCTGTTATGCCTCTATTGATTGTAGGACCCAGATTGTCAAGTTCAAATTCCCGAATGAGGCTATCATAGAGTGGAAGGGTAGTCTTATCGTGCCTAAGGGTAAGTTTATTTCCTACCTTAGGGCCAGAAAGCTAATCTCAAAAGGGTGTATTTATCATATTATTCGAGTGAAAAATGACAATGTTGAGTTTACATCCCTTGTGTCGGTTCCGATTGTCAATGAGTTTCCCGACGTTTTTCCCGAGGATCTGCCTGGAGTCCCTCCTGATAGAGAGATCGACTTTGGGATTGATGTTCTTCCTGATACCCAACCCATCTCAATCCTTCCATATAGAATGGCTCCGGCCGAGTTGAAGGAGTTGAAAGAACAATTGAAGGACCTTTTAGATAAGGGATTCATTAGGCCGAGTGTCTCACCATGGGATGCTCCAATCCTATTTGTGCGGAAGAAAGATGGGTCCCTTAGAATGTGTATACAGGCAGTTGAATAAGGTCACCGTAAAGAAAAAATACCCTCTCCCCAGAATAGATGATTTATTTGATCAACTTCAGGGTGCCACTTGTTTTTCAAAGATAGACTTGAGATCCGGCTACCATCAGTTGAAGGTGAGGGAATGTGATATTCCAAAGACTGTTTTTCGGACTCGTTATGGCCACTTTGAATTTTTGGTCATGTCCTTTGGGTTGACTAATGCCCCCACAGCTTTTATGGATCTCATGAACCGGGTGTTTAAACCATATCTTGATATGTTTGTGATTGTATTCATAGATGATATTCTGGTCTACTCCAAGAATGAAGAGGAGCACGCCTATCATCTTAGAGTCGTTTTACAAACTTTGAGAGACCAGGTATTGTATGCAAAGTTCTCTAAATATGAATTTTGGCTTGCATCCATGGCTTTCTTAGGCCACGTTGTGTCTGGAGACGGTATTCAGGTTGACGCTCAGAAGATTGAAACGGTGAAGAATTAGCCCAGACCCACATCCCCGATAGAGATAAGGAGCTTCCTGGGTTTGGCTGGCTATTATCGAAGGTTTGTAGAGGGATTCTCATCCATATCATCACCATTGACTAAGCTGACCCAAAAGAAGGCTAAGTTCCAATGGTCCGATGCTTGTGAGGAGAGTTTCCCGAAATTGAAGGCCAAGCTAACCACTGCTCCTGTTCTAGCATTGCCCGATGGAACAGAGGGCTTTGTGGTCTACTGTGATGTATCCAGAATTGGCTTGGGCTGTGTACTGATGTAGAGGGGAAAGGTGATAGCCTATGATTCGAGACAGCTTAAGGTTCATGAGAGGAATTACCCAACTCATGACCTTGAGTTGGCAGCTGTGGTGTTTGCGCTTAAACTCTGGCGCCACTACTTGTATGGAGTGCATGTTGACGTATTCACCGATCACAAGAGCTTACAATATGTCTTCAGCCAGAAGGAACTCAACCTGAGGCAAAGGAGATGGCTTGAGCTACTCAAGGACTACGACATGAGCATCCTCTACCATCCAGGTAAAGCTAATGTTGTTGCTGATGCTCTTAGCAGGTTGTCCATGGGTAGCACTGCCCACATGGAGGAAGGAAAGAGAGAATTGGCGAAGGAGGTACAAAGATTAGCCCAATTGGGAGTTCATCTGGAAGAGAACAATGAAGGCAGAGTTACTATTCAGGATGGGTCTATATCCTCACTTGTTGCAGAGGTAAAGGAGAAACAAGATCAGGATCCCGTCCTCCTTCGACTGAAGGAAGTTGTTCACAAACAAGGGGTGATGGTTTTCACCAAAGGAGGAGATGGTGTGCTGAGGTACCGAAGTAGATTGTGTGTACCTGATGTCAATGATGTTCGAGAGAGGATTATGGCCGAAGTGCATAGTTCTAGATACTCTATTCATCCAGGCTCTACGAAAATGTACCATGACTTGAGGGAAATCTATTGGTGGAGTGGGATGAAGAGGGATATTGCGGAATTTGTTTCCAAGTGCCCGAATTGCCAACAGGTGAAGGTTGAGCATCAAAGGACATGTGGTTTAGCCCAAAACATAGGAATTCCAGAATGGAAGTGGGAGAGAATCAACATGGACTTTATTACAGGCTTGCCGAAGTCCCGAAAGCAACATGATTCCATTTGGGTGATTGTGGATAGAATGACGAAATCAGCTCACTTCTTGGTAGTTAAGACTACTGAAACCACAGAAGATTATGCAAAGTTGTATATACAGGAGATTGTCAGATTGCATGGGGTCTCTTTGTCTATCATCTCAGACAGAGGAGCTCAATTCACTTCCTAATTTTGGAAATCCTTTCAGAAGGGATTAGGTTTGAGGGTGAACTTAAGTACAGCCTTCCATCCCCAGACAGATGGCCAAGCAGAACGCACCATCCAGACATTGGAAGATATGTTGAGGGCATGTGTGCTCGACTTCAAGGGAAATTGGGATGATCACTTACCTCTCAAAAAGTTTGCATACAACAATAGCTATCATGCAAGTATTCAAATGACTCCTTATGAAGCTTTGTATGGGAGGAGGTATAGATCTCCCATTGGGTGGTTTGAAGTTGGTGAAGCCGAGTTGATTGGGCCTGACCTTGTTCACCAAGCCATGGAGAAGGTGAGAGTTATCCAGGATAGGCTAAAGACAGCCCAAAGCCGCCAAAAATCTTACACCGATGTGAGGAGGAGAGACTTGGAGTTTGAGGTGGGTGATTGGGTGTACTTGAAAGTATCACCCATGAAGGGTGTAAATGAGGTTTGGAAGGAAAGGGAAGCTCAGTCCTCGATATATTGGTCCTTACCATATTTTGAGGCAGATTGGGAGTGTCGCCTATGAGTTGGAGTTACCCTCAGAGCTAGCCTCTATTCATCCGGTATTCCACGTTTTGATGTTGAAAAAGTGCTTGGGCGATACCTCGTTGGTAGTCCCGATTGATAGCGTTGGAGTTAAGGATAGCTTGTCTTATGAAGAGGTTCCGATCCAAATTCTTGATTGCCAAATTCGCAAATTGAGGAACAAAGAGGTCGCCTCAGTCAAGGTCCTGTGGAGGAATCAATTTATTGAGGAAGCCATATGGGAAGCGGAGGAAGCCATGAGATCTAAATATCCACATCTATTCGTGCCTACTAATGAGAATGTTGAAGGTAATGGTCATTTCCTTAATTTGAATTCATTTGTGCATTTTGAGTCTTGATTGATTGAATGACTGAGTTTTGATTTTGATTTGCACCCCGAGTCTATTCTTGATTTCTCATCATTCGAGGATGAATGATCCCAAGGGGGAGATAATATAACACCCCTCAAAATTTTTCCAAAGATTCGGACCCTTCTTGTGTTCGGGAGGGGTCGAACCCGAGTATCTTGAAGTATATTCGTGAGTTAAGATGAGTCTCTGAGGGACTGAGCAGTGTTAGAGGTGATGTGGGGTCACCAAGGACCCCTAGGACCGAGCTAAGTCCAAAAGATTCGTCGCGGCTAAGTTTTAGGATGAGTTCGAATAAGGGGTCGAATTCTAACGACCCTATATTTTAAAAGACGACAATCTGGGTGGCCCATGACCCATCAAATTAAAGGTCGTCGAGTTTTCTTTCCAACTCCACCAGGAATGTAACTTTCGGGGTTCGGAGTCAAAAGATATGGCGATCCTAAGATGAACTAGCACATCAGAGATTTTCAGGCCTGGGTTGCAATTGCTGGAAAACTGGGCTTGGCGCTATAAGAGCGCGACGCGCCACTATCGCGCCAGAAACATGCCTCAGTAGTTTGGGCTCTGGCGCGGCGCGCCACTAAAAGTTGTGCAGGTTTGTAGGCGTAATTGGCCTTGGCGCTATAAAGGCGCGACGCGCCACTATCGCGCCAAGGGAATTTTGGCCTATTTTCCAAAATTTTGGAGGAAAGGTAATTTGGGAATTATCCCAAATTATCTATACACAAGCCTTGAACATTTTTGGACCATTTCTTAAGCCCTCACTCTCTCTCTAAAAGCCCTAGAAATATCTCTCTCTCTCTCTCTCTCTCTTCTTCTTCTTCTCTATTTCCCACAAAAAAGAGTCCAAGAGCTTCAAGATTTGAGTCCTCCATTGAAGACCCAACCACAAGATTTTCTTCAAGCCTCTACTAAGGTATGTAAGGCTATCCAAAACATGGGTTGAGTCCACCCATGTGCCCTATTCTTGCTTTGAGGTCAGATGTTCATGAAAATGGAGTTTCTTGGTGTGGTCTAACTTTAAATGAGTTTTGTCCCCTATTTATTTAATGTCATATGCGTTGATGTTGTTGAGCTAAGAAATTCCTAAAACCTTCATGTTAGTATGAGTTGATGGAGATGACTTGTTATTATGTTTTGTTGATCTTTTTAGCCAAGTGATTATGTTGCTTAAGTCATTTTCCTTAAATGTGTTATTCTACTTGAATTGTTGAGCTAAAGTCATAGAGTGGTGATGAGTCTTGAGGAGTTGTCATAAATGCTTGTCTAAATGAGGCTTGATTGAGTTAATTGGAGGATAGAATTGACGAGTGGACGAGGTCCTAAATGGAACTTGCCATTATGACTTAATTGAGTTGAAATGAGAATAGAGTTGATGAGTTGGCAATGTCCCACATGAAACTAGCCGTGAGGGCTTATTTGAGATGATTGGAGGGAGTCTTATGAGCATAGAGTCATGGGAGGAGTATCGAGCACCGAGGCGGGCGAGAGTATAGTCCATACTCGAACCCCAGGAACTATGCCGCCAACATAGGTAGGGATGGAACCGTTAAAGTCGGATTTTTCCCATGGGATCGAACCGTTAAAGTCGGATATTTCCTATTTATTTGTCCTGAAATGATAGGACTTGACTAATCGATGGTATCCATGATTAGGGAGGCGTTCATGCCCTGGCAAGGTATGGACGGACGTGGCAATAATGTCTGATTGTTGTACTATCACCGGCTCATAGGTGATGGTTGTCGGATAAGAGAAACTCCCATTTAGGTCTTGATAGTGCTCCGAGTCAGTAGAGTTGCGTGGCTTATGAGTTAGTCCCGTCTAAACTATTCTTGTTAGACTTAGGACACTTGAGTGAGTTGTCATGTATGTATGAGTTGAGACCCTGAGTTGATGTTGATGTTTCCTTGATGTTTGTTTCATCCGGCCATTTTACATACTCGTACATTCCATGTACTGACGCTATTTGGCCTACATCGTTTCATGATGCAGAGACAGGTACTAGAGATCATCAACCAGCGCTTCATTGAAGATCCACATACACTCCCGGCTAGTTGGTGAGTCCTCCTAGTTTCCGGAGGATGTTGAGCCTTCATGTACAGTTTTGTTGCCATTTCCTTTATTTTGATTGTTGGTATCCATGGACTTGTCATTGGCACCTCTTATACTTTGATAGATGCTTCATAGACTGGAGTGTGGGGAGGTTGAACTGTTATTCTGAGGAGTCTTATTATATTGTTTTGTTGGGTTGAAAATGCTTGGCCTTTGGCCCTCATTTATATATGATCAGTATTTCATTATTTGAGTTGTCCACTAAGAGAATACGATTAAATGAAGGTGTGACTGGACCAGGTGGTTCGCTCGGAGGTTAAAAATGGCCTTCGAGTGCCGGCCACGCCTAGGGTACCCTCTCGGGGCGTGATAATATCATTTATTGTAAATGAAGAACTGAGATCATCATGACTCTGTTCTTTATTTTTTTCTTTTTCTTCTACTTTGGTCTCCTGTGCTTTATGTCCTTTCCCTGCATATTTTTAATTGAGATTAGTATATTGTTGTTGATTTTTATTGAGCTTACTATATTGTTGTTGGTTTTAAGTCCTATTTGAGGGTTCATGTTAATATATAATTATATATAGTGATAGATTGATAATATTTATATGCAGGATCGTAAATTCTGGAGACATCTAGATATTTTGTATTCTTCAAGTAGGTGGTCGTCATATACTAATCATGACGTGATTGAGAAAATAAAAAAATTATCTGAAAAATAGCTTGAGTTGTTTAGAAATACTTGTTTTGGTTACGTTTTTGACCTTCCAAAAGTTACCACACAACTCCAACTTATTCATTGCCTTATGAACAAGGAGTTAAAACACACACCAGATGATGTGTTTGCTGTTGAATTAAATAAGAAGAGGCTATTTTTTTGGCTTAGGGAATTTGGGTTAATTACAGGCTTAAATTGTGTTAGTGATGGTTGCTCTGTTAATGTTTCAGATTCTCCTTGTCGGTTGTTGAGCAATTATTTCCCTGAACAAATCACTGTTCAAAAGAATCATCTACGCGAGTTGTTTTTTCAAAAAATTCATAAATGATGATTCTGCCGTTTCACTAGCTGTTTTGTTCTTTATTAATAATTTTTTATTCTCATATGAGAACAATGAATACCAAATTAGTAATAGAGATTTCTACCTTGTGGAAAGTGGACAATTCAATTCTTATCCGTGGGGTTTAGATGTCTACAAGAAATTGCTTGATGATGTGAGACACAAGCTTAATTCAACCAATCAGTACTATAGATTAGGTGGATTGTCTCTTGCCCTTCAAATTTGGATTTTTGAGTGTTGTTCTAGAGTCGATGAAGATTTAGTTCTTCGAATTTCTAATTCGATTCCAAGAATTTTGAGGTGGAAACAGTTGATGAAAGTCCTTGGCAAAAGCATATTAAAAATGACATCTTCATGCCTACGAAACACAATGTATCTATACAAAGTTAATACAATTTATGACAAATATATATATTAGTTCAACTCAAGTTAATACATCTATTTGTTTCTGTATTTTAATTTCAGTTTAAGAATATAGTGGCAAATCAAGATGAGGTATCTAAATTCAGGTTTCCTGGACCTCGTGATTACCATTCTGAAATCTTAAAATTGGAGCCGAAAGGATCAAAGCATAGTCTAGATATGTTGACCAGGGAGATTATAGAGTTGAGAAAAAAACTTGTAAAAGTATAAGCTAACTTGGCTTTAGGCTTTATCTTTTTCAAAACTGTTATTCTAATATTTGTGTTATATTTGATTATATACTAGGCGAATGAAAATCACAAAGATCTTGAAGAGAAGATAGACTTACAATCTATTCAAATGAAAGAATTTGTGATGAATTCCAACAAACAATTATTGAAGGATATTTCTTTGTTGTTTGTTAAGAGAGACATCAACAATTCTTTTACTCAAAAAGTAGGGAATCGTCTAACAAAAAGGCTGGCGAGACATTTTTGGGTGGATTAGACTTCAATGGAGGTTCTTTTATGTTTTTAATACATCTATAATATCTTGTTTTTTTGCTGGCAGGGAGTTAACTAGTAGTTTATTTTCTGTTTAGATTTTTTACTTATCTAAGTTGTAGTTTAAGCTTGAATTTTTTATTCACATATTTTTCTTGTAATATATTTTGATTACACACATCATTTCCTTTTTGTGTTGATGCATCAATACATGTGTCAAGAGGGCATGACACTCAAGTTGTAGAATCAACTCAGCATGAAAAATCTCAAGTGTTTAAAGCTTTCGTTAAATTTGCTACTGTTGGAAATTCTGAAAGAAAAATTGGTAATGAAGGGTTTAATGCAAATATAATACACATTTCATATACTTTTAATTCAACTTTTTAAAAATTGTTCATGTTATGTACAGATGAAGATGTTGCAGAAATTGCTATTGAACAAGTTTTATTTGAGGTTGTTGCTGATATAAATGGTATTAGTTTTATTTTGAAAGTTCAAATAAACTTCTTTGATCTCTAATTACTCTACCTGCTCCTCCCTTAATGCATTACTAAAAAATTTATTTTGTATATAGGAGAAGAGGCTGCTGATCTTAATTCAGTTGAGACGCAACCTAATACTAGTGCAGCTAACAAAGGTGAACTAGATTGTAGTGTGTCTACTAATACCGATGCGGCAAATGATTGTCAAAAAACTCCTCAAACATTTGATGACTTTATGTTGTGCTGAAAATCTTTCCCAGATCCGTAAGGCAGAAATATCATATCTAAGAAAGAAAGCCACTGTTGAGAAAAATAAAAAGAAAGCAATACCGAAGAAGCGTGTAAGAAAAAAAAATCAGAAAAGTCAATTAAATCTCCTTATATACAGCATTTTGAATCTGGAGGTACTTTATGTGTAACACATCAAATATTTGAGATAAAACATCCCTTTTCACTTCTAATTGGAGTAGATGATGAATCTGATTTGATAGATTCATTCACTTCGTGGCTTTATACGGGTACAAAAAAGAGGTAATTTATTTATGTTTGTTGTTTTATATGTCAAAAAAAAATTAGTTTAAATGAGTTAACTGACTAAAAATTTCATTTTTTATGCTTATAAGGGGAAAAAAACTGTATCCAGATGTTGTTAATGTCCTTAAGCCAGCATTTGAATTAGGTGTTTGTAATGTACGAGCAAAAGAATGGTTTTTCAAATTGGCACATTCTGATCAAGCATGGAATGATGAGGTTAGTTATGTAAACTCCAGTTGAACACCCTCATTTTTCTGAATCAACTTCTTCTCCCAATTTTCTGGACAAACTTTAATGAGCTCACTGAATTGACACTTGCTACAGATTTAAAGTATTATCTGACACTTGACATCATTTTTAATCTTTTGCAGCATCTTGACATCATTTTTTATTATATTAGATGGAAAGGAAAGTATGAAACCAAAAATAATATTCGATTTACAACTACTGATTGTCTATTCAAGACAAAGATTGCTTAATCTTATTTTCAACTTTATGAAGCTATGAAAATAAGAAGAAATTTGAAATCAAAGCTTTAGATGCTATTGCTGAGTATATATGCGGACGCCGTTTGTTGGCAAGCACCCCATGAGACAAAGTGGATTATGTTCTCTTTCAAGTAAACATTAAAGAGGGTTATCATTGAATTTTTGTTGTGTTTGATATTGTTGAAAGGTCTTTAAAGGTGTATGATTCATTTTCGGCTAGAGGGGGGTGAATTTTCTGACTCAAAACGCTGTTGGCATGATTTCATCGGTTTTACCATACTACTTGAGTGTGGTCAAGTTCTATGATAAGCATCCTGAATTAAAGAAATCACCTAGATATAATGGAAAAAATGAGTTTGAGCTCATTAAATCTAAGTTCATAACTGAAGGGATTTCTAGACAACAAGAAGATTCATTGTAAGTTTAATTGTTTATCAAATAAATACTATCTTTTATTTTGGTCTTATTAAACTCAATAGTATTTTTATAATGATTTTATATTGTAAATTTTGTAGGGACTGTAGAGTTTTTGTGACTGCATTTGCAGAGTTAGTGAGCAATGGTCAGGATATTGCAAATCAACAACTAAGTGTAGATAGTCTCCGAAAGAGGTTTGGGGCTCTACTATGGGAATATGTAGTGAAAAAGCAAAAGAATAACATTCAAAGTGAAGACTAAAGACCACATAAATAAATAAATATAATTATATTAGTTAAAATCTCTATGAAAACTATGTTGTCTAAAAACAGTTTATAGTTGATGTATTAATTAGATTTTGAAGATTGTTTTGTGTTATCTTTTTAAAGATGATTTTTATTCATGTAAAATACACTTTTAATATAGTTTTTTATTCATGTAAAATATATCTTCTTCTTTTTTTATAATGTAATACATAGCTACATTAATGTTAAAGTATTTCAGTAGTGTTATCAAACAGAAACCTGCATTATGAATTAAACTTGAATGAAAAATGAATTACATACATATTAAAGTTGAATTAGAATAGAATTCGATACGAATGAAAAGTGTAGATAATGAAAAAACCTTCAGTGATCTATACAAACACAAAATTGAATTAAACTTGAACTAAAAATGAATTAAATACACACTAAAATTGAATTAGAAGAGAATTAGACACGAATAA
This sequence comes from Solanum dulcamara, assembly GCF_947179165.1. Lineage (NCBI taxonomy): Eukaryota > Viridiplantae > Streptophyta > Magnoliopsida > Solanales > Solanaceae > Solanum > Solanum dulcamara. The sequence goes on from NC_077238.1 coordinate 11,772,141, forward strand.
AAATTGTAGCTAATGAAAAAACCTTTAGTGATCTATAGACCACAATAATGAATTTGTCATGAATTAGAATAGAATTAGACAACAACAACAACAATAACCCAGTAAAATTTCACAATGTGGGATCTGGGAGGGTAGAATGTACACAGACCTTACTCCTATCAAGGTAGGACAACTGTTTTCAAGAGACTCTCGGCTCAATAAAAGCATAAAAGCATAAAAAGGGTCAGATAAGGTTAAAAATTCAAAGCGATATAAGAAAATAAATAACGAACGCGGCACAAATAAAATAAAATAATCAAAATACGGAAAGTAATAAATAATAACAAAAATAGCAAACATGAGAGCATAAGAAATTGTAATGCGCTCATGCGCCTACGAATAGGGAAGAATAACTAGATTATGTACTAGCCTTCTACCCTAATGTGGGTCCTCCACACCCTCTTATCTAAGGTCATGTCCTCGGTAAGCTGTAACTGCGTCATGTCTTGTCTAATCACCTCTCCCCAATACTTCTTCGGCCTACCCCTACCTCTTCTGTAGCCATCCATGGCCAACCTCTCACACCTCCTCACTAGGGCATCTATGTCTCTCCTCTTCACATGCTCAAACCATCTCAATCGTATTTCCCGCATCTTGTCTTCCATCAAGGCCATCCCCACCTTGTCCCGAATAGCCTCATTTTTAATCCTGTCACTCCTGGCGTGCCCACACATCCATCTCAACATTCTCATCTCGACAACTTTCATCTTTTAAATGTGAGAGATCTTAACTGGCCAACGCTCTGCTCCATACAACATAGCCGATCTAACCACCACTTTGTATAACTTGCCCTTAAGTTGTGGTGGCACCTTCTTTTCACATAGCACTCCGGAAGAGAGCCTCCATTTCATCCACCTTGCCTCAATATGATGTGTGACATCTTCGTCAATCTCCCCACTACCTTGCATGGTAGACTAGAATAGAATTAGACACGGATGAAAAATATAATTATTGAAAAAGCCTTCAGTAATTCATAAAACATAAAAATGAATTACACACACACTAAAGTTGAATTAGACACGAATAAAAAATGTAGCTATTGAAAAGGCCTCCAGTAATCCATAAAACACAAAAATGAATTAGACTTGAACTAAAAGTGAATTACATACACACTAAAGTTGAATTAGAAGAGAATTAGACACGAATGAAAATTGTAGCTAATGAAAAAGCCTTTAGTGATCTATAAACCACAAAAAATGAATTAAACTTGAACTAAAAATGAATTCTTGTAGCAAACTAATGACCTAAAACAAACATTTCTTTACGTGTGTGTAGACTCGAATCGGAGGACTTGTAATTTTATATATGAGTTAGGATCAATTCCTAAGTATTGGAAGTGTGTTAGATGTATTTAGGGATCTCTAGCACCAAGTCGAGTCCAAACAATTCCAATTGATTAAGTTTTCGGATGAGTTAGTATAAGGGTCAACTTCAAATAACTATATACCTTTGAATCTAATGAACTGGGTGGACCACGACCTACCAAATTAAAGGTCCTTGAGTCTTCTTTCCAATGCCACTAAGATTGTAATTTTTGGAGTTCGGAGTCAAAAATTATGACCCTTTTACTACAGACTAGTACTGCAGGAATTTCAGGCCTAGACTCCAACTCTAGAAAAATTTAGGCTTGGCGCTGCAAGGGCGCGATGCGCCACTATAGCACCAGAAATAAGCCACAGTAGTTTGGTCCTTGGCGCGATGCGCCACTATTAGGTGTGCAGGGTTTTTAAGCCCATTTTCCAGAACCCAGAAAATTTAGGCTTGGCGCTGCAAGGGCGCGACGCGCCACTATAGCTCCAAAAAATAGCCTCAGTAGTTTGTTCCTTGGCGCGATGCGACACTATTAGGTTGCAGGGTTTTTAAGCCTATTTTGACTTGGCGCTGCAGTGGCACAGCGCGCCACTATAGCGCCAGCAAGATTTTTGCCCAATTTTCCAGATTCTTTAGGAAGGACAAATTGGACTTTTTCCCTAATTATATATACCCTAGCCTGGAATGATTTGGACCATATTTTCAGTCTTGTGCCTCTCTCTAAGAAACCCTAATCTTCATCCCCTCTTCTCTTCCAAATTATTTCCAACAAAATCCTCTCAAAAGCTCAAGGATTCAAGATCTTCAAGTCAAGTCTTGGTTTTCGATGAGATGATCTTCAAGCAAGGTATGTAAGGCTAACCTAAAATATGAATTGAGTTATTCCATATGCCGCATAGATATGTTGGATGAAAATTGTGAAGGGATTGAACCTTCTATGAAGGTTTTCTTGAAATTTTCCTAAACTCTAGAATATTTTTATGTACTAGTAATTGATTGGTGATTTTCATGACTTAAATTCTTGAATAGTTATCTTTTATATTATGGACTACAAATAAATCTTTGTATATAAATTTATATGAATTGATGGTGTTCTTGAGTTGAGTTTTGTTGAGAGTATGGATTCATGTATTCATTCACATGAACCCAAGATGAGATTTCTTTTGTCATCATTGTCTTGAGGTTGAGATTGATGGTTTTGTGTGTATACATTGGTTGGGATAAAAAGAATGAATTGGGGTAGTTATGAATGTGAAAAGCATAAAAAGGGAATGAAACCTTGGTAGAGTTAGAATGTCCTTTTGTCTCTATAAATTGAACATAGAATTAAATAAGGATTTTGGAGTAGATGTTTGATGATGATGTGATAATGATGTTTGATGATGATGTGAATGATGATATTTGATGATGATGTAAATGAAGAGATTATGTTGATGAGGATGTTGTGTGATGAAGTGGATTGGAGTCTAATGTGATTATGTGATATTTGATTTGCATAATTTGATTTGATTGGAGTCTTATGAACATTTGGAAAATAAATGATCTTTTGAGAAGGAGTTTTAAATAAATTATTTGTGAACATTTTTGCATAAACTATTTATGCACTATTTTGAGTTTAAAGAGTGATTATTTTCATCTTTGATTTAGAAAGAGTTTAAGCATAAATTGAGTTTGAAAAAGTCTCTTAAATTCTTATTTTTGAACATGAGTATTTTGAGTATAAATGAGTTGAACATTTTTACTTTAAAATATCAATTTTCGAGATTGAGTTGAGATTGTATCAATTTTAAAGAGAAGAGTTTGATGATTTGAGATGAGTCGATTTGAAAGAAGGTCCAATGAGGCCAGATTTGATTGAGTTTTGAAAAGAGTCCAATGAGACGAAATGAGTTGATTTGAAAGAGTCCAATGAGACTAAATGAGTATTTTACTCACTTGATAGATATGAGCATATTGAGTCTTAGGAGGAGTATCGAGCACCGAATTAGGTAAGAGTATAGTCCATACTCAAACCAATAAACTACGTCGCCAAACGTATGAGAGAATTGAACCATTAAAGTTGGATGTCTCCTAAATTGCTGTCCTGACATGATAGGACTTGATTGGTTACGGATCCATGATTGTTGATTCGTTCTTACCCTAGCAAGGTATGAATGGATGTGGCAACAACATTGACTTGTTGTACTATCACTCGCTCATATGGTGATAGTTGTCGGTTAGACAAACTCCCAATTGAATGGATTGTACTTGGTATGATTAGTTTGATTGTGATTGTAGATGATTGGGTTGAATTGTAAAATATTGCATAATTTAATTTGCATATCTATTGGGTTGAGTCCTTTGAATTTATGGTGGAGTTGATTTCTTATGATTGGATTGGATGATATATGATTGGATTATGTATGATTGGATTGGATTAGGTGATATGTAATGGATTGGATTAAATGATTTGTTATCAGATAGTGTACGATTGGATTGGATTGCATAGAATAATGTGTGATTGGGTTGAATAGAGTGGTATGTGAATGGATGGGATCGAATTGTAAATGATTTAATTGAACTGTATTGTACATGATTGGATTTGATTGTATGGTATATGATTGGTCTTTGTCTAAAAATGTATTCTTACTTTAGACTTATGACACTTTGATTGAGTCTCACTTATCTTTCTGAGTTGAGATATTTGAACCAACGTTATTCTTCCTTGAGGTATGTTTCATTCTGCCATATTACATACTCGTACATTCCATGTACTGACGTCCATTTAGACTTGAATCATTTCATGATGCAGAGACAGGTTTAAGAGATCGTCAATAGGAGTACCATTAAGGATCTACACACACTCAGCGTATTGGTGGGTCCTTCCCTATATTCGGAGGACACTGTTTATGTTATTCTTGCATCGAATTAGCCCTTTTTATTTTGATTTGAGGTAGCCATAAACATGTCATTGGCACCAATTAGATAGTAGCGATAGATGCTTAATAGACTAGATAGTGATGGGTCGATTGAGTATTTTCTTTCCTTGAATTATTCTTGTCAAAGTATTTTAATGACAAAGATTGGAGTTTGATTTGTTGTCCCATGGCCTTTCTTTGTTGAGTTAGATCATTGATTTGGATTGCCTGCCAAATTATTTCGTTATTTTAAACTTTCTGCTGATTGATTGATAGTGAATGGATGTGTGATTGGACCAAGTGGTTCGCTTGGGGATCAACAATGGTCTTTGAGTGCCGGTCACATCTAGGATACCCTCTCGAGGCGTGACAGGTATATTCCAGGTGCTTTTATCTGGGAGAGGATTCAAGTGAAACTGGTATGTCAACAATAAATTTCCTCTTGTGTTGTAATCAGAGCGATATTTTTCATAACCAATGTGTTTTATTGTTAAAACAGCCAAAGCATGTGGATATGGCATTTCATCCAATTGAAATCTCCCACATGTGCATGTACGTTGTTGAAGACATACCATGAATCGTGTAATGTCATCAAGTACTGTATACACATATTCATTTATCTCCCTAACCTATGAAAAATAAGAAGAAATATAAGTAAGAGAGATGTTACATGTGAGTCAAAAGAAAAAATATTAGCAAAAAGAAATTTACAGATACCGTACTCTTAATTTCTCCGATGCAGTTTTGTTACTTTGTAGAATTTTTTCATACTTTTTCCCAAGGCAAAATTCTGAAAATATTGCCTTTGACCTGTTATTGTTATTTCAATTTTGAACAAGTTATCTCATGAATTCTAGGAGGTGCAAGACTGTAAGAACTTTGGCATGTCTTGTTCTTGAATTGACTGATTCTGCAATGTTTGATGTCATCATCCAAGTCCTATTTACCTAAGCATGAACACGTGATCATTTGTTTTATCCAATGTTCAGCAAGTAGTCTTTAATACTCTTGTCTATCTTCTCAACAATTGTCATATGTTGATTAAACTCTACCGTGGTGTATGTTTTTGCTATAGAGTAGAACAATTTTGTTACCTTTTGCTGACTCTTTCTGAAGATTTTTATTATGTTTTGCAACAAGTGCCATATACACGCGAAATGAGGTATTTCATCATAGACAGTTGAAGTTGCCTTAATAATGCTTGCATGCCTATCCGAAACGATACACATCTCTAATCTTTGACCAAATGCCTCTCTGAATTGTTCAAAAATCCACCTCCAAGATGCATCATTCTCTAAATCAACAATGGCATAAGCAAGCGACAGTATACTCCCTGCATTAGGTATAATGTTTAATACATTTTTGTTTCATCTGTAATACACTTTTAATACATTGTGCAGACTTTTAATACAAATTAGAATTTCATTTATAGAAGCATTATTATTGTATTCGAAAAGTCTCAACTGCTGCATCGAAGGTATTAGCTGTTAGCATTGTCCATTTGTATGCTCCTTTTAGAAAAGTTCCATCAACAACTACAATTGGTCTACAATACTTCCATCCTTTTATCGATGTAAATAGAGCTACAAATGCATATAGGAAATGGTCATCCTCTAATTTGTACAATCTTATATAATAACCAGGGTAAGTTGCCTCTAGTATGTGAAAGTAACTTGGCAACTTTGTATATGATTGAGCTGGATCACCTCGGACTAATTCAAAAGTTTTTTCTTTAGCTCTCCAAGCTTGCATATATATGAACCGCACACCATATTCCTGTAATATGCCATTTTGTATATCTCTTGATATGTAGTTAGCATCTAGATTAATACATTTGGCAACAATAATACTCCCAACAAATGTCTTTGTTGCTTGTCTTTCCGATAATAAATTATGTAGCAACAAACACGTGTGTTCGCTTTCAAAATCTCTAATAGAGAACATTTGAGATTTATTCACACTTGAAGCACGTAAATTTCAATTACAGTTTTCTCTGAGGCATTGTATTGAATAGCTGTTGAAAAAAATTATTAATAGATAATCAATAGTATAAACTAACTTGAATTTGAGTCTTACCATGTTGAGCTTGATCTCAATGTCTTGAATTCAAAGTGTTTAAGAATGGAATGTCTTTTTAGTGCACTGGTAAGGACATATTTATTTTTGTAAACTTGATCTTTCTCAAAAAAAGATTGATTGGGGTTAATAATGATGCCTCATTGTATTTCTTCTTTCTCATCAACTTCCTTACATGATCCAAAGCCAATTAACTCCAGCGCATCACCAATACCACTAAATGCATTAGAAAAGTATGAATTGTGTGTAATCTTTATGTCTTCTGAAGTGTCTGAACATAATAGTGGAATAAAGGTGGAATCACTCTCACCTTTAAAATATATTATACTTGTTTAGTAAGAAATTGACACAATGTATTATAAGTGTATTAAAGTGTGTGATAAATATATTATCCATGAATAAAATTTATATTATATGAGTTTTATAAATTATTTTCGCTAATATGTATTAAAATTGTATTAAAACTGTATTATAAATATATTATAAGTGTCCAGTGGAAAAAAATATTTAAATGATAAATACTTTTTTAATATAGTATATTTATGTAAGTTTTCCAAAAACAAACGCACTTAATGGTCTGAATCTGAATGATTAAGATTCAGACCTCCATTAGGTACAAACAAATGAGGCCTAAATTAGGCCAGGGCGTCGAGCTTGAGTCGAGCCTAACCGTGCTTTTCACAGTATTGAGCCGAGCTAGACGAGTTTTACTGCAAGATAATTGTGAAAGAGCCGAGCATAGATTAGCTCTTCTTTGTATTGGTCAAAACTCGAATTTAGTAGTTGGACATATCAGAATGTGACATGTGGGGATTGAAGACAGATCAAGCATGATTCAGTGAGAACGATAATGGTCTCAGCTCTTGAGCTCGTGCTCCCGTCTCAAGTAATTTTGGACCTGCATTATCGGCTCGCCTGGCTTCAAAGTGGACTGTCAAGATAAGTTTAGGCTATAACCTCTCTTGAAGAATCTGGGATCCAATTCGGCAACTTTTTAGTCACAAATGTAGCTGCTGAGACGTGTAGTAGGACGTTATGAGGGGAAAAATCCATGAAAAATGTTACTTAGGGTTTGATTATAAGTATACCATTTACCCTCACTTGTATCCCATCAAAATTTTCATTATTCACTTATTATTACTCTCAAGAATTGTAATTATAACTTTCAAACTAGGTATTCTATGATCATCATACTATTTATAATGATATTACAAATGAAGATACTTAAGTAATGCAAGAATATCGAAGTCAAGAATAAGGTTGAGTAGTCAACCTCAAACTTCAATTTATATATGTATGAACTAAAAAAAGATAGTTTTTTCATCTAAATTAAGCTAAAGTATTTTCCTCTTGTCTTCTTCTTCAAATTTTTCCAACAATACTTGATAGTTCATCAATTCTTCTTGAAATTATTGGGTCTTGTTAAAGTTGTTGACACTGTCATATGATTTTGCTTTGCTAGTTACATTGGTAGATGTCTTGAAACAAATTCCTCAGTCACCTTACCGTCTGTACTATGCTGCCTTCCCTGTCTTCTTTTTGATTTTGTTGCCGCCACTTCTTTGTTACCTAGGTGAGATATCCACTTCCTTGGTCACCTTATCAAAACATATTTCCAGCATATCATCCTCATCATCTCCATCGGACATGTCATTTGTCAAGTCAATATCATAATCTATAGTTGGACTAAGTCTTGAAACTATAACCTATTAACCTTTGGAGTATCAATTGCACTCAATGTATCCATATCACGAGAAACAAGAACATGGAGGATTTCTCTATTACCCAAGCTTATTTTTGTAGCACTTAAATTCGAAGAAGTACCCGTCGTTGTCATAGATATATTTGCCTTATTTTTATGCACAAATTTGGGTGTTTTAGGGCTTAACTTACTCCTATGAGGTGAAGTAATATTCTCCTCTTCGTCAACTAAATCTGCCCATTTAGAAGCACTTATTTCCCCTTATTTTTCTTTAGAAACATTCAAATCATTTTTAGCCTCCTCTGGATTCGAAACAAACAAGATAGTTGTATTTGGATTGATTTATTTACCAACTATTTCATATGTAACAATGAAATCGTTTTCATGTGTCAACATGTTCACTATGCTTATTCAAGTCTCGACTAACAAAATTCAAATTATTAACGCCTTTGTTAAACTGGACAGAACCTTGTGTGTTCTGAAGTACACTAGTTATAGGTTGGAACTTGCCTAAAGTACTCTCAAATTCAGCAGATTATTCATCTGTATCATGCGGCCTCTCTTACTGTCCAATATTCTCATCTCGCAACACGTCAAATTGAGTACATTCAACTACAATGTTGCTTCCATCAAACTCAACCTGTGTAAAATTCTTTTGGTGCAAAATCTGATTGTTTGAGGATTTAGAACCACTATTTTTTTTTATGTGAGACCAAAGTCCCATCCGTTACTGAAATTTTCTGCAATTGAGTAGTCTTGTTTAGCCTCAACTACATTAGGTGAACCTAATACTCCATATTTTACAATACCCCACCTAACGGCCTCAATTGACTTACCTTTGTTCTCCAGATATGTATTATTCCTTTCAACCTCATCCAGCCTCTCTTCATTATTAGAGTTAGCAATCGTAGCTTCATCAGAACTATTTGCAATAGCTCGATCAACAGTAGCATCCCTAACAGCCCCCAAATTATTTTGAACATCTTCATCAAAATTAACGATCCCTACCTTCAAGGACCAACTGTCCCTCTTCTTATTTGTTGTCTTTGTTCTACAATTTAGCATTTATACTCTCTCCCTTGATATTGCTCCACATTCGTACCTTTATCAACTGTATCATTTTGATTTTTAACACCAATCTTTTCTAGAAATAAACGACAGCTATTTTCACCACGCCCTTGTCATTTACAAAGAGTACAATATCTTGGGAGATTATTATAAATGAACTCTTAATAATGTTCAATAATTTTTTCAGAATCTTAGTCCTTAAAGAATAACTTAATTTTTCTTGGATGCTTATCCAGTAGTTTTAGAATGAACTCAACTCTGGCAGTACTTGATCTAGTATGGTCTTGAGTGGCTTTATCTATATCAATTAGTTTTTCAGAGGCTGAAGCAATTGATAAAAGTGATTTTTGGCAAAAACATTTAGCGGCAAATCTGAAAAAGATATTCATGTCAATGCTTTTGATGTTTCTTCCTTGGGATTGAACCATATAGTCCACAGAAAAGTTCTAAATAGAAACTTTTCACCATTGAATTTGATATAATCAGAATTTCTCAACAAAGCTTGAACAAAGTCTTCATATAAATTAAATTTGATCAAGAGATGACGAAACTCAAATTGCCAATGTTACAACTTTAATATCGAGTTGCTTCGAAATAACCTTACGCAACTCATGTAGATCTGATTTTCCATAAGAAAAATTAAGAATAACGGCTTGATGTAGTCCTTCCTCTATGTTGAATTCATTAACTTCATCCATGGTGAATTGGATGGTCGGCTTTCCATGAATAAATTTAATTGATTTCAACTCAATTTTGGATATAGATTTGGTAGAAGAATGGGTTTGAAGTTGTGCGACATATGTTGGTTTATGTGTTGAATCAATCATATTTTAGAGATATTGTGGTGGTGTTTTATCCTCGGCAGGAGGCTGGGACACGGCTAAAACAGCCATGAGAGTTGCCGCGAGGAGAAGAGAGCCATAGGTTTAAGGCGAATAATATTCATTACTTTTCTCCCCACAATTTTTTTTATTGTTTATTGATTAATCTCATCACTTTAACCCTACAACAACAACAACAATCTTATTGTTTGGTCACTATAATTTGCCTGTCCTTGAACCACTTAAATAAATTAAATTGTTACTTTAAGTCATGGATTTAAGGCTAAACATTTGACGCTCAATGATTGGAAATTTTTATAATAATAGATCAAGCTAGCAGCAACAGGGGACGGTTGACCTTCCTGACTCCTAGCCAAAGACTTAGGGATTCCAAAACATTCAAAATATAATTTCAATATTGGGTTTGTGGAGTTGGTCACAACTATGAGAGATATCAAGGAGACTAGGTGGCCCAAATATATATTGAACAAATCCTGATAAAAGAAACTTCAATTTGTGGTTTGAGATCCATGGGACACATGGACATTTGATCGGGATTTGCAAAAAACATACATGCATAGGTAGCACAACCTCTCAAAGATGGATACTTGAGGGAATTCCTAAGTGATCGGACAAAGCACAACTATAACTAAAACTAGAATACAAAGGAACCATTAAAACACGTTTCACCAAAGCATACAGTTCATGTGGTAACAAATCGACGGCCAAAAATTCAAAGGTGTCAATCACCCGTGAGAATAAGACCTAAGAGATCTTTGACAATGAACAATTGCTTATAACGTCAATTTTCTGAAAAGAAATATATATCTTGGTATGGTCCTTGGCCATGAACCCAGGCACAAATTTATTGAATTTTTCTAAAGCTAATGCAAAAGTATTCTTAGGACACGTTTAAATAGGACAAGTATTTCATCGAAGAAAATCATGCACAAGCTCAACTTGGATCAAAATCACCCTCGATGAAGCAGAAGAAGTGACAAAATACCCCTCATCGCACAAGTTTGTCAAAGAGGAGGTAACTCGATTCTCAAAATAGAATTGATTCGAGAATTCAAACATTCAGGCTGATTAGATAACGTAGTGTGGTAGTACCTAAGAAGCTTTAAAACATAAAATGTGTATTGATTCTAAAGATTTGAATAAGTCGTGTCCAAAAGACTCATTCCCTATATACATAACTTTTCTGACCTAGAGTTTGCCTCTAGTGGTGTCCTTCTCCTTTGTTTCTAAACTAGCAAAGTCACGGGACATCGAAAGCAGGAAGTTGATTATTGGGTTTCATTCCTCACTCTCATATAGATTAACCAACGAAAGGATGCCAACAAAAAGAATGGAACAATGTTTCGCTATGTTGGATACGTCGGATCTCATATAACAAGCAAACTCTTTTCCCTTAAATTCAAACACGTTGAAGCAAAATGATATCTAGCTTTATCTTACATAGGAATAGAAGCTCTGCTTATTTTGCTTTATCGTAGCAATAGAAGTTTTCAATATCTTTTATAAAATAAAAAACTATTTCTAATTATTCGATACGATTATAAATTTATAATGAGACTTCTATTTATTTAAAAATTCAAAACACCGATTTAATTTGATTGATTCGATCAATTTTTTAACGGCCGTGTATTGAACTCGTAGGAGTCACCCTCTTGTTGTTGGTATCCATCCCATGCCACAATTTTTTCTTTTTTGTTAGGTTGAAAAATTGGTGAGTCAAAAAATGTGGATTGGTAGTTGAAAAAAAAAATCTCAACAACCAAATCTCACCATTTTTGACTATGAAGAAACCTAACAAAGTTTGAATTTTGGTTTCTAATTGATGTCATCAATGACATCAAAGGGAATAAATTTTTTCCTATAAATAGGGCACTCTTGCTCATTTGTTATACACACCAAGATAAGAGAGAAAAAAATATTAGAGAGCAAAGTGAGGTATTCCATAGACTATAAGAAAATAGTCTATGAAGAAAAATAGAGTGTGATATTTTTAGTAAGGTGGAGATCAAAAGAGTGTTATTCCTTTTGAGTGTATTCATGTGGTCACTTTAAGTGTTGTACTCATGACTACCCACTGTAAAATTCTTTACTATATTGATATCAGTTGCTCCTCTTGGCCCGTGGTTTTTCCCTTATTTAAAAGGGTTTCCACGTAAAATTCTTGGTGTCAGTATTTTTTCATTTTATTTTCACTATTTTGACCATATATATTTTGTATTAGTACATTTTTTTCCAAAAGACTAGTATCAGAGCAAAGTTTTATCTGAGTATGCTCTGTGGTTGCAGCATAGCCTGAACTTCCACATCAGAAAAGATTTATTTTAATAATAGCTATATATTTTTGAGGGAAAACGATGAAAGCCAACACTAGTAGAATGGTTACTTGAATGGTGTTAGTTATGTCATTTGGAAGGGAAAATGGAAGATTTGCTTTATGTCAAGAATTTTTATCAATCAATGTTTATCACTCTAAAGCCTGATAACAAAACAGATGAAAAGTGGAATCTGTTGCACAAACAGTTTGTTGATTTATTAGACAATGGATTGAGATAATGTGTTGAACCATATTTATAGGGAGACACATGCTCGTACTCTATGGGAGCATCTTGAAAGCTTGTATACTCGGAAGACTGGAATAATAAAATATTCTTAATAAAGCAGATGTTAAGTTTAAAATATTATGATGGTTCTCCGATGACAAATCACATGAATAATTTTGAGGGAATCATGAACCAGTTATCTGTTATGGGCATTAAATTTGACGAATAAATTCAAGGCTTGCTGCTACTTAGTTCACTACTAGACTCTTGTAAAATATTTAGAACTTCATTGTCAAATTCTGCGTCGGATGGTGTGATCTCTATGGATTTCGCCAAGAACAGTGTCTTGAACGAAGAGATGAGAAGAAAGTCTCAAGGTTCTTCTTCGTCGGATGTCCTGGTGACTAGGGGGAGAAACAAGAGTCTTGGTTCTCAGAATAGAGAACATAACAGGGGAAAATTCAGAGGCAGACTTAAGGATATTGAGTGCTATTATTGTGGCATGAAAGGGCACACAAAGAAGTTCTGTCGAAAATTGAAGAGGGAGAACAAAGACAAAGAGGAAAATAAAGAAGATAACAATGAAAATTGCCTAGCCACTATCTCCACCGAAGATCTTGTTACAGTCCTTGATGCAGATCTGATAAATATTGCTTGTGATGAGTCAAAAATAATTTTGGACACTGGTGTCGCATCTCATGTGATATCAAGAAAATATTTTTTCTCTCCATGTACTCCTGGTGACTTTGGAACCTTGAGTATGGGTAATGAGACTGTATCTAGGATGGTTGGTGTTGGTATAATTTATTTGGAAATTAATATTGGAACTAAACTAGTTTTGAACAATGTAAAACATGCACCTGATGTTCGTCTGCACCTAATTTTAGTATCAATGGCGGTGGAAAGTAAAAAATCATTAAGGGTTCCTTGGTTGTAGCTTGTGGTAACAAACGTCGTGGTCTATACTGGACTACGGCTACTACTTATGCCGATATGGTGAATGAAGTTGCAAGCGATAACTATTCAACATTATAGCACAAAAGGCTTAGCCATATCGGTAAGAAATGACTTAATGTTCTAGCCAATAAAAAATTATTGTTAGATTTTTAAAGTGCTAAATTAGAAAAGTGTGAGCACTGCTTCGCTGAAAAACAAAATAGAGTTTCCTTTAAGTCTAACCCTTCTTCAAGAAAGACAGAGTTGCTTAAATTGGTGCACTCTTATTTATGTGGTCCAATGAAGACAAGGGCTCTAGGTGGTGCACTCTACTTGTCACTTTCATTGATGACTACTCAAGAAAGCTTTGGTTCTATGTCTTAAAGACTAAAGACCAAGTGTTGGGTGTCTTTAAGAAGTTTCAAGCTTCAGTTGAAAGAGAAACTAGAAAGAAACTGAAATTTATTTGTACTGATAATGGTGATGAATATTGTGGACCATTTGACGAATACCGCAAGCATCAAGGTATTAGACACCAGAAGACTCCTCCTAAGACTCCTCATCTTAATGGGTTGGCTGAGAGGATGAACTGGACCTTGATGGAAAGAGTTAGATGATTGCTTTCTAAAGCAAAGTTATCGAACTCTTTTTAGGGTGAGGCCTTATTGACCGGTATACATATTATTAACTTATATCCTGTTGTTGCTTTACAAAGTGATGTTCCAAATAGAGTTTGGTATGAAAAGGATGTTTCATATGACCATTTGAAAGTATTTGATTACAAAGCCTTTGTACATGTGTTGAAAGATAAGAGATCAAAGTTAGATGACAAGATAAGGCAATACATCTTTGTTGGATATGGCTATGATGAATTTGGTTATAGGCTATAGATCCAATTGAGAAAAAGCTTGTGAGAAGCCGCGATATCGTCTTCATGGAAAATCAAACCATTGAAGATATTGACAAAGCAGATAAGCTAGAATCTTCAAGTTTTGATGACGTAGTCCACCTTGATAAAATTCCTCAAATAAGTGTGTATGATGTTGGTGGGCTTGATGATCATGGTGATGCTCAGAATCAAGTCCCAGATCAACATATTGATGTTGATGATAACAATGATGTTGTTATTAATGATGCTCCTGCTCATGAAGTAGTGGATGAACAAAATATTTCTCTTAGGAGGTCCACAAGACAACATGTTTCTTCCTCTCATTATTCACCTAATGAGTATCTGTTACTCACTGATGGGGTGAACCTGAGTATTATGAGGAGGCCATGAAAGATGAGCATAAGGATCAATGGATTGAAGCCATGCAAGATGAGATGAAATCTTTTCATGAGAACCACACTTATGAGTTGGTGAAATTGCCTAAGGACATGAGAGCTTTGAAGAACAAGTGGGTGTTCAAATTAAAAGTGGAAGAACACAACTTGAAGCCCAAGTACAAAGTTAGATTGGTTGTTAAGGGATTTAGTCAAAGAAAGGGTATTGACTTTGACAAAATATTTTCTCCTATAGTGAAAATGTCCTCGATTCGTACAGTTCTTGGTTTGGCTGCTAATCTTAACTTAGAGATTGAGTAGATGGATGTGAAGATGGTTTTTCTTCACGGTGACCTAGAAGAGAAAATTTATATAGAACAACCAGAAGGCTTCAAAGTAAGTGGTAAAGAAAATTTTGTGTGCAAACTCAAAAAGAGTCTCTACAGGATAAAGCAAGCTCCTAGACATTGGTACAAGATGTTTGAATCTGTTATGGGTTGAGCAAGAAAATGTGTCCTACAGCTAGGGAGGAAAAAGAGAGCATGACCAAAATTTCATATTCCTCCATCTTCGGAAGTCTAATGTATGTAATGGTATACATTATACCTGATATTGCTCACGCAGTTGGTGTTGTGAGTAGGTTTCTTGACAATCCAGGAAAACAACACTGGGAAGTTGTAAAGTGGATACTCAAGTATCTGAGAGGAAGCTCAGACAAATGTTTGTGTTTTGGATGATCAAATCCAATCTTGAAGGGCTATACAAATGCTGATATGACAGGTGACCTTGATAACAGAAAATTCATTACTGAAAAGATGAAGATACCTCGTTCTGGTGCGTGGGACTGGAAGGGGAGATTTGTTAGTATCCATCCCATGCCACAATTTTTTCTTCTTTGTTAGGTTGAAAAATTAGTGAGTCAAAAAATGTGGATTGGTAGTTGAAAAAAATAAAATCTCAACAACCAAATCTCACCATTTTTGACTATGAAGAAACCTAACAAAGTTTGAATTTTGGTTTCTAATTGATGTCATCAATGACATCAAAGGGAATAAATTTTTTCCTATAAATAGGGCACTCTTGCTCATTTGTTATACACACCAAGATAAGAGAGAAAAAAATATTAGAGAGCAAAGTGAGGTATTCCATAGACTATAAGAAAATAGTCTATGAAGAAAAATAGAGTGTGATATTTTTAGTAAGGTGGAGATCAAAAGAGTGTTATTCCTTTTGAGTGTATTCATGTGGTCACTTTAAGTGTTGTACTCATGACTACCCACTGTAAAATTCTTTACTATAGTGATATCAGTTACTCCTCTTGGCCCATAGTTTTTCTCTTATTTAAAAGGATTTCTACGTAAAATTCTTGGTATCATTATTTTCTCATTTTATTTTTCACTATTTTGACCATATATACTTTGTGTTAATCCGTGTTTTCCCAATACCTGTATCAATATCATATTCATTATTAATAAAGGAATTAGGATTAGGTTACATTGTCATCCCTACTTTTGAACATTTTTTTAGCTACAATATATGTTTGGTTATCAGATAATGACATTAATGGATGGGATTTTTATTTTTGTAGTATTCCTTCATAATATATTATTGCTTATATTCACAAAGTTATGAACTCGACATTAGTTAAATAAAATAACTATGATTTAATGACGAGTAGAGCTTATATATGGAAGCAATCATTATGATTGCAACAATCAACGTGGAATCTTCAATTGCATGTGCTTTTAATTATACAATAATGGCAGTGGAGGCGTCAAAAATTTAGGGAAGGATGTAATTTATAGAATTATATATATATAGTCAATCATTTATTTTTCTCCATGAGTCTTATCTCAAACCATTTCTTCATTCTTTAAGAGACAACGTAAAGAAGAAACAAAACAAAGGGACCTACTATTACCAAATTCACACAAAGCTAGTGAGATAGGTTCATTTTCAATTAGTAGGATATGAGTAGAAGTACATGATTATTTGTCTATATATTACAAGTTAGGAATAATCACTAATTTAAATTGATAAAAAAAAAAATGGATTACAACTAAGCAAGCTATATGTATTGAAATTCCTGCAACAATCAATGTGAATTGTCACTTTCTTGTGCTTTTCATATTTTGTGATTTTCATAATATAAAAATGATATAATAGCATCTTTATAGTCATCGTTTATCTTTGTCAACGTGTCTTATCTCAAAACTATTTCCAAATTTTCGGGAATTCTCAAAAGACCAATCCTCCACCTAGCTAAGAGTTGTCACATACTCACATTTTATCTAAAGTTCTAAAAGATAAAGGGTGCATTACTTTTATGTGTGTGTGTGGAGTTGAGAGTCGTTTTCATGAATAATAGAGAAGGGTGAAGGCATGGGAAGAACTAAAGGGCGCAATCTTCGTCCGAATATAATTCATCGAAAAATTATACTATGTCTTTAAATAGAAAAATAATTATCACAATAATTATGGTTCAATCTCAAATAACGGTAATTGTTCTATTCAGATAAACGGTGAAGCTTAGATCAAATACAGATTAGAAATTCGTTCAAATTATTCAATAGCTTTGGTCCGTATTCAATATTTGTTTTTAAAAATCTAGAGAATATATACAAATTATTATTTTAGAACCAAACACTTTAGTAAATGAACTAAAATTAATCTTGAACTCATAAATTTCAAATTATGATTCTACCAACGAGGGGAAATGCTTGTATGTATACGTAGTTTATTTTATTGTTGTAAGAAAGTGGTGAAGCCACAACCCATGGTCAGAATTTGATAAGTAGGATTGACCAATGCTGACTAAGATCATGAAAATGTGGCCCAAAAATTGTATGCAAGTTTGTTATCTCTAATCTTAAATAAATGGTGTGCCAAACGTAGAAGTTATCTAAAGCTCATCTCTATTTCATTCTTTATTTTTGTCTCTATTCTTATCCTTTTCTGTGGTTTTCATTGATGGAATTTCCGTGAGGACAACTTTTATTTTTGTGGTTTACTCTTATCACTTCTGCTTTGACTTTTATAGACATTTTCATTGACAATTTTGCTATTATAAGGGCAAATATCCCATTTCTCTACTCCTTGATGATAGTTCTCAAGTCTTGAATTCTACTAATTATAAGGTACTATCTCTCTCACACACGCTAAATTGGGTGCAAAACATGTTTTCCCTTGCTATGTGTAATCATATGTATTAAAAGACTATTGAAATTTTGAATAATCACATCACTTAAAAGATAACTAAGTACGTATCACTTTTATATGTTAGAGAATAGTAGTTGCATATACTAATTGAATAGGAGTTTAAGATCAAACAAAATTGTTATCTTTTTTTTGGTGTGTGGAATATAATGTAGGGTCTTGCATATTACTTTACTAACATATGATAAGTGGCTGAAATATATTCCAGGAGTATTATTGAGGATTAATTCTTATTAATTATGGCTGGAAAATTAAGGAAATGCATGCTACTATGTTGTTCAAGAAAGTCTCTCAATCAGGTTAGTTCTACATCTATATCCTTTTGTATTTAATTGTCTTTATTTTAAGCCAAATAATGATGGTAAATATGTGATGCATTATATAACACCCTTATGTTTTTCACTCTCTTAGTTCTGACCCAAAAGTTCTTTTAACTAACATTTTAAAATATTTTCTTCTTCATTTTGATAGGAAGAATTCAAGTTATACTGAATAACTTTTGTCTAACTTAGATTTTCTATATATAAAAAAGAAGAAGTTAAATTGACTCTAGAATAAGTGAAAAGTATACAATAAATTAATGGGATAATTATGGGTATAACCCAAAAAAGTGTCCCATTAAATTATACTTTGGTTACACCAATAACCCCAAGTAAATATGGGAATTTAGTGTGCCCATGAGACAAAAACAATTACTCAAAAAATAGCATTACATTGTATATATATTCAGAAAAAAATACTTAGAAGGGTTATATGATCTCGTGTTATATATTATTAGTGTGATTAAACTACTATTGTTGTTGTATACTTGCTGCGTATATACATAATAATTGTATAACAAGAAGGTATACATCAGACAAATCGTGCTATGTAATTTTGTAATGGACATGTTATAAATGGTACAGGTGGATTAATTATTTTGGGGATTTTTATCTGAGTATGCAAAATTATATAAATATTTATTTTGTAGAAATAAATTTTTTTATTTTTCAACAATAGGAGTGTTTTTTTTTTTACAAAATATATTTAATCCATTCAAAATATACAATTTTAATATGATTATGTGATTATATGCATTTTGTATGTTGTATATTATTTACTATGATAAATTGGACATTTAAATAATATACATTCAAAATTCAAAATATATACAAGTTATTTATACATCGGGATCCATAAAAAATAACATTGTTCTCCTTTCTCTTCAAGTTTCAATCTAGAATTCTAATAAAACCAACTGGAACTTCACCAAAATCCCTCAAAATTGACATATAAACTTTAAATGATATTTCCAATCATTTGCAATCAATACTTTTGGATATTTTCCTTTTAATTGTTTATTCTGTTGACCCCCCCCCCCCCCCAAACTACACCCAACTAAAAGACTACACAATTTAATAACGAAAAATCCAGTAGTAAAATGTATATTTTCTTACATCTTATAGTTGTCCACCAAAATAATTATAGGCAGTGAATATATATATAATTATAGGACGTTAGAAACCTTCTGATTCAGAACTTGTGTTAAGATGTAATTACATCATATCTCTATTCTTTTCCAAATTATAAACATTTCTTAAATTTGGTGGAATTCAAATATATCTCAAAACGTCTTGATATATCACGTAAAGTTATGTATCCGACACATATATCACGTAAAGTGATGTATCTAACGTCCAAAGTGATATATTTGACAGATACATCGCGTAAAGTGATGTATCCGATGTCCTGATACATCACGTAAAGTGATGTATCCGATCGATACATCGAGTAAAGTGATGTATCCTAGAATATGAGAGAGTAGAGATTTATGTATTTTTTTCAAATTGTAGAAATTTTAAAGAATATGATAAAATAAGTTGTGTATTTTGATATTTTTTTCAAAAAAGAAAGTGGACAACTAATATGATACGAAAGGAATATTACTTCAATCGAATCCAAAGGGCCGTACCATTATACAGAACTTGAGCCCAAGAAGCCCAAAAGTTTGTTAGAAGGCTACAATCTAAAAAATATGGGTCATTAAGAACAAAATAAGAAAATGAAAGTTAAAAAATCTTTTTAATATACAAAGATATCATTTTTCTTCGAACATATTGTATAGAAAGGGTCGTAAAATAAAATGGGATAGAAAAACTACCATTTTTGATGATTAGATTTTTTATAGAACACTTGTTTGCTACATAAGATTGATATATGTTAGGGGTGATAAATTCAGTCAAAACTTATATGATTCGTTTAATTTATTCAAATTTTAATGCCTTTTATTTATAGTTTAGTTCAAAAATATCCTTGTTGTCAATACTTTGATTTAATAATATCCTTGTCGTCGATAGTTTGATCCAAAAATATCCTTATTGTTACTAAATGGATCAAAAATATCATTTTCCAAATAGCTATATTATATCTTTTCTTTCTAAACACTTCCTGTTCCGAATAAAAATATTATTTTTAAAGAACTTTATTTTTATTTTTATTTTTTAAAACCATTTTAACTAATAAAATTATAGAAAATATTTTTTTCCTTCTTAATCTCATTTTATCAATTAAAATAGAATAATTTGATGTACTCCTTTAACGGATAATATACTCATGTGTATAAGATCATAGTAAACCCATCATTAATTTTTATTTAAAAAATAATGAGAAATATTTTTATATTTAATTTTTTTTCCAAATTGAAGTAGGATATTTGATGATAAAAAATATTATTAGAAAAATTATGTGTTCAAAAAGAAATAAATAATATATTTATTCAAAAAGGCGCATTTTTGACCTATTAAGTAACAATAATGACATTTTTGGACCAAATTATTGAGACAAGAGTATTTTTGGACCAAACTATAAATAAATGATATTTTTATTCATTTCACATAATTTAAGAACATTTTGACCCTTTTTCGTAATATAAATAATTAAATTTAGGTGTAACTTATCTTAACTCACGGTAAAATCTAGTCCAAAGTCAATCTATTACTATCCAACCTTCAAACCCAATAATTTAATTCTTTTGTAAACAAATTCGCCCAAATAAAAAAATTAATAAAATTTTCAAAAATTGACCTTCCTAAACTAATTTATCAAATGTTGAGTTTAATGCCATAAAATTTCTCTCAACTTTTTATACTACGTACCACAAAATCCTTTGCAATGTATAAAAATTAGGAAAATTATAATACTGATTTTTATCAAATTATAAGATTTTTGTTCTTAAAGAAATTAAAAATATAAAATCACAAATATGAACCATCTTAAAATAATACATAAAATAAAATGTCATTAAAGATTACTAAATTTAAATGCATTGACATTCATATTCTTATTTTATATTTTATCTTTCATAAGTAATATAACTTCTTTCTTAAATTAGACATATATTAAACTAATACTATTGATTTTAATGTTGCACTATTATAAGTGCAACTAACTGATTTATGGCATGTTTGACATTGCTACTAAAATTACTTATTTTTTACATTTACTTTTTGAAACACTTTTTCAGAGAAATGCTTTTGAAAAATAATAATTTGTGTGAACATATTTAGCAAGAAACGGGTTTTTGCTTTTGAAAAAAAACAGTATTTATTCCTCTATTTTTTTATATGAACATATTTAGCAAGATACGGGTTTTTGCATTTAAATAAAGAGATAATTTTAAATTTGTAGTCTTAAAAATCATAACATTAGTATATAATCATATAATCATGTTGAGAGAAAAATATAAAATTTGAAATTAAAATATTTTTAAAATATAAAAAAGTGACATTATTTTTAAAAGATAAAAATAGTTGTGATGAAATATTTGCATGAATCTATGATAGGTATTAGATACTATAGTTAATTAACTAAAGAAAATAAATGTTTAAAATTTGTGGTTGTGCAGAAGATAAATTTAGGAATATTTGATTAAGAAAATTTATTAATATATCTAAATGAAAATAAAAAAAAATGAATTAAATTGAGCTAGTTAATTTATGACCTATCATTTTATTCATCTTGACCCATCTCATTTTAGCTCAAGTAAATTTTGGGTAGAATTGAGTATTGATTATTGACCCATCTATTAGTCCATGTGGCGCCCCTAGTAAATATTTGATCATTTATAGCTATAAAACTTCCACAAAATTCATATTAGATGATCATCTTACAAAAAATATTTGTACTATATTACTTGATCACTTAGTAAATCAAGATAAAATTAATTAATTTGTTTCCATTTTACCCTTATAATATGACCTTTTGAATGTGAACAATTCTCAATATTAGCTATTTCTATACTCTATGTATATAACATTGATATGAATAAAGAGCAAAATAGTAAAGATAATCAATCTATTAATAATTTTTTAATCACTGTGTAAAATAGAAAATATCTATTTAATATGGGACAGAGGAAGTATTATATTACTCTATATTATAGTACCACCTCTATTTCATATTAAGTAAATTTGTGAGGCAATGCACAATTATTGAGAAAAAGTTTAGGACATAAATTGAACACCACTTTTTATTTTTGGCCTTTTAATTATTCTCAATCTATTTTTGAAAATATAAATAATTCAAAGTAAAATCATATATGAGCAATTAGCTCTCTTGAAATTATCACTTGAAATGTAAATGAGGGGCAAAAATGAAAGAAGATGGAAGAAAATTTTCACAACTCTCTTGAACTTTGAACAATTTACTTATTTTGAACATTAAGAAAAAGCTCAACAATTCACTTAATATGAAATCAGGGAGTAATATAGTAGAAGATGTTAGAAACACACATGTATTTGTCGATAATCAGGGAGTAATTTTTAAAAAAAATATATAAATCTTTATTGGTTGACTTTTCAAATTTTATTTGTGTCACATAAGTTGGAACAGGGAAAGTAAATGCATTTTCAATAATAACAAAAAACATTTCTAATAATTTATATATTTGCAAATTACGTTAAAAATATTATAAATAACAATAATTAACAACTTAAAATATCTTTAAAAAATTACGATATAAAAATCGAATAACTCTGAAAATTCTATTTATGTCATATAAATTAAAATGAAAAAAATATCATATATTAAGTTGTGCTCACACGAACCTGTGTATGTAATATTATTTTAAAAATAGTATGGTGAGAGGAGCTCACTAGAATAGAAACAAAGTAATAAAGAAGGGGGTCACGTCACGAACCATTTTTGGTGATCAAAGTTATATAATGGTAAGGTTGAAATTGGGAAATGGCCTTTTCGACTTTCTTAAGAGCACTTTCTTATAGTCCTCTTAACCTTTCCAATTCTAAAAGAATATTTTGGAATATTACTTTTGTTTTGGAATTCATTTTGGAGTTTGGCCATATATAGATTGATAGGATAAGGATTACGTACAAGTTATTAGTCTTTATGTTTCAAAAGAATTCCATATTTGTGTATAAACAAAATATAAGTAACTAATTTTTCATCATTTCTAAGGAAAATGTTCAAATTTGCACATGAATTTTGTGAAGTGGTTCTAATTTATCTATCATTTTCTTTATGAAAAAAAGTGAGCTAGTTTTATTCTTCTTGACTAATAGCAAAAGTTTTTCAACATGTAGACTTTTTAAACTAATGGTAAAGAGATTAGATTGCCCTTAAAGCATGTCAAACAGTTTAGATTTGATCATAAATTTAACGAAGTAGCTTAAAGTAAATTATTACTTTTCTCAAATATCATCTAAATTAATTATCATCTTACAACTAATTTTCCATTACTTGAAATCCATTATTAGTACTCTTTTATCAATTTAATATCACTCGGACGAAACTCACAAAAAGAATAAAACAATCTCATTAAAACGACCTTCAATCACTATAACCCCATCTTACCTTCATAATATTGTTGCAAATGATTTAGTAGCGAAATTTTATGTGCATTGATTATTATTTTTTAATATTAGGAGGTCGATGTAGAGTTCTAACATAATTATTGGCTATCTACAAAATTAGTGATCAATGGAGTTTCGATGAAAGTGAAAATTTAATGTGATGGTGTAGTTGACCCTTGTTAGGTTCATTTGGGTTGATTTGAGATTAATGGTACTTAATTTGAGGGAGGGGAGGGGGGGGGGGGGGGCAGATATTATTTAAAGTTCTAAATGTTAAAAAAGAAGATGGAGTGACCATCGAAACAAAGACTACTCAAGTTTAGAGGGTTATTCTCACATAGTTTAAGGATAAAATTGATCTATTTCCCTTATTAAAAAGGTTCATGTGTTAGAAGAAAAACTCTAGCTCATTTGAGTTACGACAAAGATAGAATTCCAAGTTACAACTGTTAACTAAAGGTAAATTTAGATCATTTCCCAAAATTCAAGAACACATTTGAATATTTCCCAAAGAGTCGGGCTCGTTTGGCCGTGAATTTTTTTCACTTTTCTCAAAGTTGTATTTCGAAAAATATCTTTGACCATAAAAATCCGAAAGATTATATGGTTACTTTTTCAAGAATTTTTAAAAATTCCAAAATAACAAAAAGTTGTTTTCGCTCCAAATTATCCATAAAAAATTAAAAACAACTCTAATTTATTTCATGATCAAACACAACTTAAATTAATTTTTAAATATTATTTTTTACTTTAAAAATAAAAACATACTCTTTTACTTTCATAATGAAATATAAACAACCGACTATTAATAAAACCCGGTCTTATTTATCATTAATGAATGGTCAATATATTGACCTTTCAATAAGCCAAAAAAAAAAAAAGTGAACCAATTTAGAAATGGACTTTTCTTACAAAATAGGATCTTGAAAAAAAGACTATATGTATTCATATGAAGAAGAAAAGGTCCATTTGATGTTTATTTGATGTTTAATTAAATGTAAAGGATGTAATAATCCACAGAAAAATTATTAAAGAATAGAAAATGTTGGAGAAATGAATCAAATGTTCACTCCAAAAGCCAAAAATAGAATGTTGTGGCACTCCATGGTTGACTTGCCCATGGAAAACAAAAACAAACAGCCACCGGCAAGCCAGGAAGGCCACATTACACGTACTAGCCGTTTGCCTAAAACCTTATAAATTAATAATTAATATCATATTCCTGTTTTTGACTTAGTCATATAATTAGGAGACAGCAGATTTATATAATGCCGACTAAAGTATTGTGCCTGTGTGACTCTGATCCAGTTAACACCTTTAAGGATTTGAGTTTCTCTTTTTTACTATTTCTTCTATTCTATATTAATTGTTATATTTATTAATAAATATTTGTTTTAAAATAATTATTAATTTAAATATTTAAAAGAAAATTAATTATTCTTTTTCAACTTTACTCTTAACATTAATTATTCTAAAATTAAAAAGCATGTAAATAAATAAAAATTAAAGAGTATGTTAATCAAATAACACTCCTGATTAATATTTTTGAATTATGCAAAACTTTATCATGACAACTAAAATAAGACGGAGGAAGTATATATATAATATGCTCTTAATAGCAAATACTTTAACGGAAAAATTTGTCATAATTCAAATTATAATTATGGCACGTTAGGTAAATTTCACATCAAACATGAGAGATGCTGGATATATAGATAAATAAGTCTTAAATCTTAGTGATACGTTTTGAAACTCTGCATGTTTAGACTTAAAGCGAACAATATCACTGGCGAATTTGAGCACTAATAGATGATATCAGAGTAAATTATAGGGCAACCTTAGGTCTTGATGATTGGTGATTAAACAAATCTTAATGTTTAATCAAATTTAGGCAATTTCCACATTTTAAAAACGGTCGAACTATTCAAAATAGATCAAAAATATATACCCTTCAACTATTTTTGGGATTAAATATAGCTTCCCCATTACCAAAAGAGACCACAAATACTCTTCCACCTAACGATTGACCGTTAAAGCTGACGTGACAGTGCCACATGAAAAAAAATATCCACATGGACTGCCACCTCAGCCTCTCTCCCCCCTTCCTGTTTAATTCAGGGATATTTTTGACAATTTTTTATAATTTTATTTTTTTTTCTAAATTTTTTACACCACCACCACATATCCCCTCCCTCCACAACCCCACCCACTTTTTTTTAATTATTAATTATTATTTTTAAAAATTTTCTACAACACCACATTCCCCCAAAAAAACCCCACCATCTCACCCCAAAAAAAAATCTTAAAAAGAATTTTAAAAGTTGTTTTTTATTTTAATTTTTACACCCCCCACCCCATGACCCCCCCCCCCCATCACACCATCCCCTCCAAAATTTTAAGTTTATAACTGCTCAAACTTTTAATTTTTATAAAATTTTTTTGTAAAAAGTAAGTTAAATATGAAGTAAATTGAATTTTATTTTATTTTTTACCCCACGACCCCCCTCCACGACCGATACCCCCACCCCTCCAAAAAAATGTTGATTTTTTTTTATTTTTGATTCTCTATACCCACTTGAAAAAAAAATGTAAAACTTTAAAAAACAGTTTTTTGGGGGAAGGGTTGAGGGTGGAAAATTATGTGGTGTTGTAGAAAATTTTAAAAAATAATAATTAATAATTAAAAAAAAGTGGGTGGGATATGGAGGGAGGGGTATGTGGTGGTGTAGAAAATTTAGAAAAAAAATTAAAATTATAAAAAAGGGATCAAAAATAGCCCTGAACTAAAGATGA
This sequence comes from Solanum dulcamara, assembly GCF_947179165.1. Taxonomy (NCBI): domain Eukaryota; kingdom Viridiplantae; phylum Streptophyta; class Magnoliopsida; order Solanales; family Solanaceae; genus Solanum; species Solanum dulcamara. Next base: position 11,798,673 of record NC_077238.1, read on the forward strand.
AGAGGGAGAGAGACTGACATGGCTGTTCATATGGTATTTTTATTCTATGTGGCATTACCACGACCGCTTTAACGGCCAACCGTTAAGTAGAAGGATATTTATGGTCTCTTTTGATAAAATAATTGTATATTTGATCCCAAAAATAATTAAATAATATATTTGAACTATTTCGAATAGTTTGAAGGTAATTTCGATATTTTTCTATTTTAAAAATGATGGTATACAGGATTAACGTTAACGAAAATGCTGAGTTCTTAATGAAGGATACATGTGACACTTCGAGCAAATTCAATATCAACAAAACACGGTTTTTTTTATAATTAGATGTACAACGAAACAAATAGATAATTCTAATATGTATTTTAAAATCGTCCAAGCTTATACCCAAAGTGAATACTATTACTAGTGAATCAGGTTGTTACAATAACTTTACATGTTAGAATTGTAAAGAAAGAAAATTGTTACTCCCTTCGTTTCTTTTTAATTATCATGATAAAATTATTTTTTATTAGTTCTTTAAATTTTATTAAATATGACCGGTAAAGTAATTTATAAAAGGTCATGATTGAAATGAAAAACTCTTTTAATTGATACTAATATGGAAAGTGAAGCCAGTGGCCCATTTCCCCATAACCGCACTACAGGTGACGTTCCATCCATTAAGGCGTTGAATATTCACAAATTTTTAATTAAATTAAATATAATTTCCCAATTTCAATAAATAAATATTTATCCAAATCCATACGGGTGATCAAATTAACATACCCAAATCTCTTTCTATAAATACTCCTTTATGACACAAAGAACGTGAGCTGTTAAAGAAAAAAAAATCATCCTCTTTATCCCTTCTTATTCTTAAAAAAAATGACTTTATTTTCTACGAGTAGAGAGGTACATTTAAATCTCCATAATTTTAATTTTTTTTCTTCGTAATTCGCATATTTTCACCTCTTTATTCTGATTCAAATTCAAATTGTATTTTCTCAATCTTCATATACACAAGATCAAATAAGATTGAATCCTTTTTTTTTGTATAATTATCGAAACAAATTAAGATCAAATAATTACACGAGATTATGATTATATGAAACTATCAACATGTAATTTGATGTGTAACAGCGTTGTTATGAATACGATTGTGCAGGTTACTAAAATGGCAGAGGATTCATATGAAGACGCCATTGCTGGGCTGAAAAAGCTTCTCAGGTACAGTACTATACAATTTTCTTTTCCACTTTCTGTCCTTTTCAGTCAGGACTTTCAGTAGCTTCTGTAACGTAATTAGGTCAATGAATTCTGTCCTGATCCGTAATTTCACAGTTTCCGATAAAAACGGAACAGACTTTGATTTCATTATCTAATCCTCTAAACTGTTTGTCTTTGGCATTACGTTGAGTGGGTCCCACACGGAGTGTGATTAATTTTTTAATTTCAATTACTTTTTTGTGGTTGGTAGTGAAAAGAATGAGCTGGAAGATACAGCTGCGGCGAAGATAAGGCAGTTGACGGCGGAGCTGGAAGAAGCCGGCAAGAAAAAGTCTGACCCGGATGAGAAGATCCGATCCGGATTCGCTCACTTCAAGGCGGAGAAATATGAGTAAGTTAAAATTAGAATTTATGTACTTTGCCGTAAATAAATTCCGTCCTTTGCCATTAAAAGTGCCGTCCGAACTTTGTAGCATCAAAATTGCATCATTCTCGGATATGCTGCTAAGTGTTTTTTTTTAAAAAAAATAAATAAATTACTCTGTTTGTATGTGACACTGTTTGACTTAGTTATAAAATTTGTGGTCTAAATTTTTTTGAAATATTGTGTGATTTAAAATTATTTTATTAAAAATAAAAAAGAAATTTTAAACATAAAATATTTTTAATTATAATAAGATAATATTTTTTTGAAACTAATTAAAAAGGTAAGGTACCACATAAAATAGAACAGAAAGAGTAAATAAATTCATACTCTAAAAAGATCTCCCTACATCTCCTTTTAATTAACAATTTAACTGAAATAAATTATTTCAAAATTCGCTCTAAAAATTTAAAATTAAAATTGATAATTGTTTAAAAATCTATAATTAATAAGAGTAATTTAAAAAATTATATGTTTTTTTTAAAGTTATAAAAATATTAAAACGACAATTAAAATGGAACTGAGAGGAAGCTGATTTGATTGTTCGTTTTCCACTATTGAAGGTTGAAAATTTGACTCACCGTGTGAAAATTGTACTCCATTGAATTATTAGTTGTTGGATATTAGTACTCTCTCAATATCTTATTTGTCACTTTAATATAAAAAAACAATCTAAATTGTGGGTCAGTTAACTAACCTTTACATATTTCTATGTATTTCAAAGATTTCATTATTGTTGATAGAATTTACGTCATTTTATAATAGTACAAAGAAGGAAATAAAAGTAATTTATCCAATCCCTCTTTATAACTGATGTTATTAAATACATTTCTTAGTAGGCATAGGTGTGCCAGAAAAAGTGGCATGGAAAGTAATTTATCATAGTTTGAACATTAAATAATAGGAGTAGATTAAAATTAGATATTTGACAATTAGTAGTACTCTTTTAGCTTTTTTTATTATTTTTTTTCATCGGGTGTCTGATATTTACATTGAAATTCAACTAAATTCGAATTCGTATTGAGAACTCTTGCTTCCACATTGAGGGTAAAACGCTCCCTAACGAAGACGATTTCTTATCCAAGAAGACTCGAACCCGAGACCTCTTGGTTAAGGATGAAGGATTACTTACCACTTCACTACAATCCTTGTTGATCTTTTAGCTTTATTCATATGAATCATGTTTAATAAGATATGAAATTTAATTATTTATTTTGTTGGCACATATCAAAAGTATCTGTAAAATTTACAAATCCATTTATCTCTGACTTTTTAAACAGAACAAATAAAAATAAAATTTTTATATATGGATAAATAAAAGTGAAAGAAATATTTACTAAGAGCTTGGTAGTTCTAAAATTGAAAGGTAGGGAAAACATTTCTTTGATATGAGTGGATAAGTGGATTGCCAAGTGTCCAACTTGAAAATAGTGGAATCTTGATCATTGAAGGTCTACCCTTATATTATATGCCCACTATTTCTTCTTGTATAAAAAATCATGGTCCTACATTGAGATAAAGACCTTCAAATTAATGGAGTATAATATGGCACGTCTTGGACTACATAAAAGTTCAGCTAAAAAGATAACAAAAAAGTTGTTTTGAAAGATAATTTTAAGTTTATTTCCAACTAATTCTTGAAAGTAAAGCATAGTTAAAATACACTAAGAAAATGTAAGAATCCTACTCTTAAATGATTAAAAGAAAACTTGATGTAACTAAAAGGAAATGATAGATTTCTACTACTCCCTATACTTTAAGATCATTTTCTCTTATTTGTGGGGTTAAATTATTTATCTAGTCCAAAAGCTAAAGATTTTTTCTGATTTGAAAAGCTTCTTCAGGTAGTTTTAGTAAATATTTCTGCCAATAATAATCATGTTAAACAATTTTATATTCTTAACCTTGGTTTTTATACTTTATTTTATAGGAAAAACCCGGAGTTGTATGGACAGCTTGCCAAAGGTCAAAGCCCTAAGGTAATTCATATACTCATTCACTTTTAGTAGTTTACTTTGAATTTTGCATGTTTTCTAAGACATAATGATTAATATAAATATTTTATCACAATATCTATATTAATCGATGTATAGTCTTGAGAAATGTTGGGAGAATAAGTAATTAATGTTGAGATTAAAATAATTTTTTTTTTGTCCGTTAAAAGTGATAAGTAAAAGTGAAAATCTATTCTTGAAATACTGTACAAATAAAAATGAACAGAGGGAGTATTTTAGTAAAGTACACATTAGCAGATAATAATAAAGTATTAATCATGTCCTTAATTAGTTAATCTAGTTATATCCTATGATCAAAAGTTTGTGGAAAAAAAATATCCTTAACCATGAATCATGAGTTCTCACCATATATTGAATTATTATTTTCTAAAGTCTTTTTTTTTCCTCCAATCAAAGCTCTCAAAGAATAATTATTCTCTCTTGCATATATACTCTTCGGCGGCATTCCCCATTTTTTCCCCAAACTATTTTAATGTAAATAAACGTGCCGTCCAAAATGTGAAATGTTCCTAAAATAACGTGTTTAATTTTATTTTTTGGACTGCACAACAATGGTTATAGCGTTTAAGGCACGTTAATTAGTACTACTACTAAGTATAATTTGTGATTAAATTACATGCAGTTCCTGGTATTTGCTTGCTCCGATTCTCGAGTATGCCCATCACACATGCTCAATTTCCAACCAGGGGAAGCTTTTGTTGTTCGTAACATTGCCAACATGGTCCCTCCGTATGACCAGGTAAATTTTACTATGTTACGTTTCCGTTGGAATGGGTTAAAGTTCTATATTAGTTGGAGAATGAACTGACGTCCAAAAATTAAAAAAAAAAAACTGAACAGAAAAGAAAGTTAGCAAAAGTTAAAGAAAATAGTGATGTGGATATATATATGGCATAAAGTTTATATTAATATTCGTAGTTGAATTGCAGATTCTGAAACATGTATGGTACAGTGGGGGTGCATCTTTAACCCATTACTATTATTTATCCCATACTTTTTCCACGTTATTCTTAAATTAAACTCTAATTTTGTTGTTAATTATACATTACAGACAAAATATTCTGGAGTGGGTGCAGCAGTCGAATATGCAGTTGTCCACTTGAAGGTCAGTTATTTTTATGACAACATTTATACGTCTGCTTAATTAATCTTTTAGTAATTAATAATAATGTTAGCTCAGTTTATCCTAATTAATTAATGAGGTCAAGAACAAAGTGCATGTCTTTTAGCCTGCCATTTCATGGTCCATTGGTCCAAAGATACCTAATTCAATTAAAGAGATTCCTTTATTCTTATACTTTCTCTCCATATTTATGTAAATTGAAAATGTCAACTTGCGCGACATTGACTTTTACCTCGTCAATTTTGCTTTTTCATAATTATATAAGACTTCTTTCGAACGTGAATTATTCTATTTTTTTGATTTAGTAGAGCGAGAATCACTTTAATTGAAGCCATTCTTGTAATAACCTAAAATTCTCCTAATTTAGAAACATTATTCAACTTTCTTAACATTTTTTTGTGCAACTTTTCAGAGACAAAATTTCTATTAACTTCTAAAATATTGAAGTCCAACAGGACTACTTGTCTGATTTGGTCTGTAACCTCTTTTTACTTTTTTATTTTTTAACTTTTTGTCTCAAACTGCACCCCATGTGCATGGTAGAAACATAATATATATACATTAAATCAGCTCATAACTTCATCCTTAAGTATAGGGATTAGTACAATCATTTAAAATTTTGATAATCTTTAATAACACATATTTGTCCTTTTTCCTATATATTTGGAGTTGTGAATTAAACATAAACATGTACAAATACATATTAATTACTACACACTTCAGCCTTAAGAAAGTAGGATTGGTACAATCATTAAATAAAAAGACATAATTAATTGCTTATACTTTTCCTTTATTCTCCTATTTATTTGGAGTTGTGAATTTAAAAATGAATAAATTTGTACAAATGTAGGTGGAGAATATTTTGGTGATTGGGCACAGCTGTTGTGGAGGTATTAAAGGACTTATGTCTATTCCTGATGATGGGTCCACTAACAGGTTTTTTTTTTTTTTTAAATTACTAATTAAATAAATATGTGATAATGATTGATAAAGAAATGTGACTTATCAATAAGTGAATACTCACCCTTATATAGCTGCTGATAAATAAAAAGATGATCAGTCCACTTGAACTTTTTTAAAAAACAAGTCTACTCATCAATTTTTTTTTGGTCTATAAAATGTACTTTCTTTTGTCCTTTTTATCTGTTACTTTGGTTCCAACATATTTATTTTATTTTAAAAAAAAATAAGAAAAAATAATTTTTATTTAATTCATGTGACACATTTTATTTTTTAAAAATCAATTTAACTAATTTTAGAAATTAAATTGAAAGAATGAAAATAATATTCCAAGGTTTTCTTATACTTTGAGTACATTTAAAATGCAGTGATTTCATTGAAGAATGGGTGAAAATCTGCTTAACAGCCAAGGCAAAGATAAAGGCAGAATTCTGTGATTTGGATCCCAATGAACAATGCACAAAATTGGAGAAGGTAATTATTCTTCACCAATATGATATCTATGACGCATCCAAGAGTGTAGCTTAGTGGTCAATGAATTGGTTGAGGATCTTAAGGTCTCAGGCTCAAATATATGTTGCTGATGGGAGGTGGTAGGTGTCCCGTGGAACTAGTCGATATGCACAAAAGCTGACTCGAACACCACGGTCATAAAAAAACATTGTTGTTCATGAATTTGGTTGGTTTTCTAAAAATTTTCAAGTTCCAAAAAATTGACCCAAACCAATTTTGGATGAAATTTCGCTTTTACTTACAAAGCTTTCATTTTTTTAAAAGTAAAATGTATGATCAAAAATTCATTATTTTAAATTTTTTAAAAACTAAATTTATGATCAAATGCTAGCTTAGATTGGAAGTTTCAAAAGTGTCTTTTTCTTAAATTTTGTGTTCAGTCAAAATGTCGGGAAAGGGAGTAAGACATTAATATAATGTTAATTTTTTGCATGATGTTGAGCAGGAAGCTGTGAATGTATCACTAGGCAACTTATTGACATATCCATTTGTGAGAGAAGCTGTAGTGAATAAAAGCATTGCACTAAAAGGTGGACACTATGATTTTGTGAATGGATCCTTTGAGCTTTGGAATGTAGACTTCAAACTTACCCCTTCTGTTTCACTCTAAACTTGTTGCAAATTTTTACAACATTTTTAATGTAACCAATTGTAATTGTGTTTCAACTTCTTTTTTTCTTCACCTAAGTTGCATGTTGATGTAAATGTATTACTGAACAACAATATGGTGTGTCACACAAATAATGTTAATTGGCTGTTTTCAGCTTTGAGCTTGATGTAATCTATTCATGTTTTTTTTCACAACCTTTATTTTTGATGAGCAAAAGGTTTACCTACAAGTTATAATATTTTCGATTCTGAGTTTAAGTTAAATACATTATTATCATCCGTGTAACCAATTTTTACACTAACAGTTACTTTTGCTTGTCTATTGTCACTGTTAAACACTTGTCAAGAATACAGTCTGACCATAATAGTCTTCTAGTCAAGCGATACTTCAAATTTCTCAATTTTTTGACAGACCAACGAGACTTCATGGATATTGTGAAGAACAGTTGGGATGAACATGTTGATAGAAATGCTATGTACATTATGTAACAAAAATTGAAGAGGCTTGTGTTTTATCTTAGCAATTGGTCTATAAACTCTATAGGCCATGAACATGAGATGGAAGAGGTCAACAAACTACAATACAAGATTTTTCACAGTTTCAGACATAAGAGAAAAGCCTCCTACATACAAAGAAAAAAGAATCAAGAATGGATTAATCAAAGAAGGTCTGTGAAGGGTAGACTCATCACATAGAAAATATACTTCTTACACAAGAGATTCTGCCTTAAGAATCAAGAATGGATTAATCAAAGAAGGTCTGTGAAGGGTAGACTCATCACATAGAAAATATACTTCTTACACAAGAGATTCTGCCTTACCCTAAGGTAGTCTAGATGTAAACTATTCAAAATGAGAGCTATCTTTTAAGGAATGTGTCTGGAGCCCCGCCAACTAAATTTGAATCGCACACTATGGGGGTGGAGCTCCCAACAAAATTTTCTCCATACCCAGGTCTCGATCCGAGACCTCTGGTTAAGGTGAAGCAGTCCCCCTACTGCATCACAATCCATGTTAACATTATCAAGTGGCTCTGCTTGTTTCAAGATAAGAGATAATTAAAGCTTCCACAATTTATCCAATGGGAATGGTAGTAATTGGTAGGAGTGTACATGGACCGGGTTGGTTCGGATTTTTTACAAACCAAACCAAATCATTTGTGTCGGGTTATTAAATCTATAAACCAAACCAAACCAATAAAAGTCGGGTTTTTCGATATCAATTTTTCTTGGTTTTTTTGGATTTTTTCGAGTTTCTCGGATTTTTCATAGTATCTAATAAAAAGTACAGAGCAATGCTTCTTAAAAAGAGTTCTAGTACAAAATATCAACATATAAGATGGAGGCAGAATACTGTTTGAAGTTTTAACTTTATAATATAACTTTATAAGATTGACTTTTTTTTGTATATTATTTAGATGGACTTCTCAAATCCAAATCTAAATGTAAGAAAGAAAACAAAAATTATGAAAAATTTTTAAAAAATATTTATAAATTACATTTTAATAAATATTTTTATGTACAACATAATTTAAAAGTAGTATATCTATAATCGGATCGGTTTGGGTTTGGTTTGACTTTTTTTAGTTAAAACCAAACCAACCCTATAATGGTCGGTTTTTTTTCCAAACACCAAACCAAGTCAAACCACTAGTCGGTTTTTTTTTCCGGTTTGGTTCGATTTATCTGTTTGGTGCAGTTTATCGGTTTGCCCTGTACAACACCTAATAATTGGGAATATACTGGCTACACTGGCTTAAATGATGAAATCCTAAAGGTAGGAATGAGAAAATTAGTATGTTTCCTTTATTTCACCCATTTTTGGTAGAAAAAAATATTTACTTTTTTTTTTTATTCCTTTTGCTATGAATTCAAAAGTTGATAAAACCATGTTTCACAAAGAGTGAACACAAAATTCCTCCTCAGTAATTATTTCTGTCCAACAACATGATCAACATACATGTTTTTATCAACCATATGACACAAAAGGCTTTGAGGAACAAAAACTTCTCATTTTCCCTAAAATGTATTAGAAATTGTACAAAATGAGAGGTATCTTTCAAGGAATGGGATGAATGACAACTTTCCCAGTGGCTCTTCCAGTTTCAAGATAAGAGAAAGCATCCACAACCTTATCAAATGGGAATGGTCCCTTTGGATCTATCACTGGTTTCACCTTCCCACTCTCCAAGTATGGGTTCAGTTTCTTCAACATCTCTCCATTTGATGTCACTACAAATCTAAAACCCGGTGGTGTTACTGCCCCTGTTAGCACTACCACACTCCCACCTTCCTTCATTGCCTTCACCGCCTTTTCGCCCTGACCTGTAGTTAGTACCAAGTGAAAAAATGGTTGTTAGTAGAGGCGGATCCAGAACTTAAACTCAATGGATTCAATCTTTAAGATTCAGAGCACACACATTGTGCTTTTGAAATGATGAGTTCAGTAAATATGGAAAATTTGCACTTTTATCCCTGAAATATCAACAAATTTCGATTTTCGTTGTGATTTGGTTAAGCACATTTGACCTCCAATTGATTCAAAATATGCAGTTTTGATATTTATGCTTCTGAATCTTTACAAATTCAATGAATTATTAACGGTTAAACCATTTAGGGGTTGTTTGGTAGCTGATTAGAGTTGTGTAGGTATTAGTAATGTATGGATTAGTTATGAGGGAATATATGTATTAGTTATGCAAAGTTTAGTTATTCCACTTTTTATCCTGCATAAAATAATATATAGATTCCCTTATAACTTATACATATATTAGTTATGCAGTCTATATTGCCAATCAAACACCATATTCGATGTTATACATGTCCAAACCAGCTACCAAACGACCGCTTAGTTATCTATGAGTTATGTTAAATTTGTATGTGCATTTTGTCCTGCTAATGAATATATCAGAATGGAAATTGTATAAGTTGAAACTTAAGTTCTCACCAACTGAATCATAAACAACATCAAACTTGTCAGGCAGGTCTTCAAAATTCTCCTTAGTGTAGTCAATAGCTAAATCAGCTCCTAAGCTTTTCAGGAGTTCCAACTTCCCTGTGCTGGAGGTAGCTGCTACTTTTGAAGCACCAAATACATGTTTGGCAAGCTGCATAACAGAAAGAACGTGACACTTCAGCTTCATTTTTTAGCAGCAGGGGCACATGAAAATAAAAAAAGATTTAACATGGATCGATAAGAAATCCCATTCTGGCACAATATGAGTCAGGGTGAACATCGGATAAGCAGGTATATAAATTGTTGCGATGCCCCAAAACATTAGGAGCATAAATATCCAAATGGAGAAAAGATAGCAAATGCTACCCAGTCTACTAGATTGTTTACACAAAAATAAGGGTAAGAAGCTATTTTATTTATCTCTAAAATGCCCAATGGATTATTGAGAATCCATATGATATAATATGCTGGGATGAAGAAGACAGGTGACTGATAATTAAGGGGAGTAAATGATGAAGACTGAAAAAACGATTTAACTTGGCATTGCCCTCAAAGAATCCTCCCGAAAGCCAAGTCAATATGTTGTCTTCTAGACACTAGCACCAGAATATTTTAATCTGTTGTAGTGGCCAACCTGTCTTATTATCCAAGTTACTAATCTCACTCTTTATGGACGGTAACTCATAGTTATCATTACATGACCTGAACACTTTTCTAGAAATCATGCTTTTCTAAAACTGAAATACATTTAAACGAGACTTGAAATGTTCATACCTGGATTACAAGGGATCCAACACCACCAGCACCTCCCAAAACAAGAATGGATTTGCCAGCAGAAAATCCAGCTTTCTCAAGACCTTCATAAGCAGTCTCAATAGCTAGAGGAAGAGCAGCGGCCTCTGCAAAACTCAGATTCTTGGGCTTCAAAGCAACTAGTTTCTCTTCAACAGCAGTGTACTCAGCTAAAGATCCAAATTGCTTTGGTCCATCTAATGCTTTCTCATGTATATCTCCATATACTTCATCCCCTTCTTTTAATCCCTTTACTTGACTACCAACTTTCACTACCATACCAGCAACATCATAACCTGGCACAGTCTACACAAAAGAGAAAATTATATGTTTTAGACCACATATACGGAAAAATTATGTGATTTTCTCCTATTTTCGTGTTGACTTGTACTTTCATAGAGGGAACACTTTTATTTACTTAATTAAACTTCAACAAGGCCCCTCACTTGCGCGTTTGATTCTTATTATGGGCCAAACACACATGGAAATTCTACTTTATAATGGATGCCAGAGAGACTTGAACCCACAATTTGTGCTTGCTCTAACATGTTAAATTGTGTGGTCATTTCATAAATAAAAACTCAAAATGTTAGAAAAAAATCATAATTTTGTTCAATCATTTACATTTTCACCAATTACAAGATGTTGAGATATATAATTAAGTAAATAAATGTCCGTTGTTTCTAACAACTGAAGCTTTTAGATGAGATGTCAGACACTTCAATATGGTATCATAGCAGGCAGAAGTGCTGAGTTCGAATCTCACCGCCGCCCATTATCAGAAAAAAATTCCACGTGCTTGACTCACTAAAAGAATCGAACCCGCACATGAAGGGGCGTGTTGAGATAACTAATTAGGCAAATAAATGTGTGTCCCCTCTAACGACTAAAACTTTTAGACGAAATGTCACACAGTTAAACACGGGATAGTGCAGATAGTCTCTAATTTAATATTGGCCTCCAATAAGGGTTACAGAATCTAAACACTAGTAGTGAACACTATAGTCATGAAGTGAAATAAGTAAGCACTTTCTGTGCTAAAATCTAAGGAGAAAAGTTGCACTAACACTATAACACAAGTGATGTGAAATGCAATTTTACAATTAAAACATGGAATTCAAACCAAACTCAAAGATAACAAGAAAACTGTGTCTAAACTTACAGGAAGTGGAGAATCAGTGGCCTTGAATTTTCCGAGCCGTCGTTTAAAATCAACAGGGTTAAGAGCAGCAGCAATAACCTTAATCAAGACTTGATCTTCCTTAATATCAGGAACTGAAACATTGGACTCAAACTTCAAAACATCAACACTTCCATAATCAGTATAACTCCAAGCTTTCATTTCAGAAGGAATAGAAGTACTTGTGGACGTTTCAGCAGCTGCAGCTTGAGAACTAGCAGAGACTCTAAGTGGCAAAACAGTGGAAAAATGGTTTCTTTGAATAATATTTTCAGCTTTTCTGTTAACCTTTACTCTAAGAACAGAAGTAGAAGAAAATGGAGAGTGAAGAGAAGAGAAAGAAGAGGGTGGATGAAGGGGTTTGAGTTGAAGAGTAGTGGAAGATAACAGAGCTTCCATTGTTCTTCTTTTCAACTTTTTTTTTTTTTACCTCTCACTCAGTATTTTACTCAAACACTTTATGTGCATGCTAGAGAAGATGAAATACTTGATGTTCGCCTTTTTTTTTTTTTGGGTAGAGTTCATTTTCAACCATCCATTTGTAAGTAAATTAGTGACTAGGAATATCTTGTCCTCACAATTTTCCTTTGTTTTTGATGAGGCCATAAGGAAATAAATAGCCACAAACTAACAAGAGCATTGAAGACACAACATAATGGGCCTTATGTCATTTTTTATTTTTATTTTATAATTTGTGAAGTTCTAATGTGTTAGAGATTAGTGACTATGGATTGATAAGATTTCAAATATAGGTTTTTGTTGAAAAATAATTGTGGATGTTGCTTTCAATTCTATTATACTTTTTTTTTTGTCTTTCTAACTATGACTATAAATATGTCATATTCTGCAATGTAAAAAAACATACGGAAGAATACAAATATTTCTCTTCTGCTTCTCTCTTTTATTAATCTCTCTTTCTTATTTTGCTAAGTTAGTTCATTTTAATACACGTTATCAGCACGAGCCTCCACTGCTTTGAGCTATATTTTTAAGAAGGTAACAAAAGGGGTAATAGTTTTATTTTCTTAAAATGTCTAATATCTCAAAACTTAAATTTGTTGCTCTTGATATTTCTGGAAAATGCTACTCATCATGGACACTAGATGTCGAAATACATCTAGAATCGATGGGTCTGGCAGACACCATCAAAGATGACAATACGAAATCTAGTCAAGACCGTGCCAAAATCATGATATTTCTCCGCCACCATCTTGACGAGGGGTTAAAATTACAATATCTCACATTAAAAGACCCCCTTAAACTGTGAAAAAATTTAAAAGAAAGATATGACCACCTGAAGTTGGTCATGCTTCCACAAGCATTTCATGATTGACTAAACCTAAAATTAATGGATTTCAAAAATATAACTGAATATAATTCTGGCTTGTTTAGAATTATAGTTTAGTTAAATTTATGCGGAGAAGAAATCACTGAGCAAGATAAACTTGAAAAGACATACGCCATATTTCCACCCGCGAATATGCTCCTACAGCAGCAATATATCGAAAAGGATTTTAAAAGATATTCTGAATTACTTTCTTACCTTCTGATTGCTGAACGTTACAATGAACTGCTAATGAAAAATTATAATAGTCGGCCCGTTGGTTCTCTACCACTCCCTGAAGTGAATTAGACAAATTATAACCAACGAAAAAGAGGTTATGGCCCCAGTCGTGGTCATTATCGAAGAAGAAATTATAATCATGATGCTCGGCTGACACTGAGAAATAATCAGCAGTACAAAAAGAAGAGTGAAAAGCCAGAAGCTTTATCAAAAAAAAATTCAGAAAGTATATGTCATAGATGTGGAGGTATGGGGCACTGGCCGCGGACTTGCCGGTCATTAAAACGTCTGATTCAGCTATATCAGGCATCCTTGAAGATGGAAGAAAATAATCAAGAGACAAACTTTATCTCTGAAGATAATATTGAGCCTGTGCATCTGAATGTAACTGATTTTTTTAATTTTTCAGAAGACAATATGAATATTGATAAGCCCAATAATATTTAAATAATTTCTTTTTTTATTTGTGTGTACTAAATGATATTTCTAGTCCATGTAAATAAATAAAATTTATGTAATGAGCATGTATTAATTATAATATTTACTTTATTTCTTTTTGAAGAAAAATATGGATATGCCTCAAATTTTATTTGGATCAATGATCAATCACGAGGATATTTGTGTAATTGATAGTGGAACAAATCATGCTATTTTTAAAGACGAAAAATATTTTTCCAACTTACTTAGAAGAAAAGCAAATGTTACTACAATTTCTGGTAATTCAAAAATGATTGAAGGCTCCGGAAGAGCTAATATATTTCTTCCTAAGGGGACAAAGATTGTTATAAACGATGCGCTATTCTCTTCTAAATCCCCAAGAAATTTGTTAAGTTTTAAAAATATCCGCAGAAATGGATATCATGTTGAAACACTAAATGAAATGAATACTGAATATCCTGGTATAACCAAGAGTCTCATGCCAAAAATATATTTTGAAAAAATTATCAATTTTGTCATCTGACCTATATTATGCAAAATTAGTGCAATTGAAGCATATTTGATCGTAAATCAGAAGTTTACTGATCTAAATACATTTGTGCTATGTCATGATCGAATAGGTCATCCTGGATCAATAATGATGAGACGAATTCTTGAAAATTCAATTGGACATCCGTTAAAGAACCATAAAATTCTTACGAATGATGAATTTTCATGTGCTGCTTGTTATCAAGGTAAATTAATTGCCAGACCATCGACCCTGAAGGTTGACATCGAATCTCCTGCCTTTTTAGAATGTATACATGGAGATCTATGTGGACCTATTCATCCACCTAGTAGATTGTTTAGATATTTTATGGTCCTAATAGATGCATCATCTAGATGGTCTCATTTGTGCCTCTTATCATCTCGCAATCTGGCGTTTGCGAAGTTGTTAGCACAAATAATAAGATTAAGGGCACAATTTTCAAATAATCCAATTAAGGCTATTTGCCTTGATAATGCTGGAGAAACATCCCAAAGTTTTGATGATTATTGCTTATCAATTGGGATAAAAATTGAACATCCTGTTGCTTATGTTCATACTCAAAATGACCTTGCCGAGTCATTTATTAAGCGCCTACAATTGATAGCTAGACCTTTACTAATGAAAATAAAATTGCCGATTAGTATTTGGGGTCATGCTATCTTACATGCAGCAGCACTTGTCTCAGACCAACACATTATAATAAATACTCTCCGTCATAACTAGTATTTGGTAATGAGCCAAATATAGCCCATCTACGAATTTTTGGTTGTGCGGTATAAGTTCCTGCAGCACCACCACAACGTACAAAAATGGGTCCTCAATGAAGGTTGGGCATCTATGTTGGGTTTGACTCACCCTCAATAATTCGATACCTTGAACCGTTGACTAGAGACTTATTCACTGCTCGATTTGCAGATTGTCGGTTTGATGAAATAAGTTTTCCGCAATTAGAGGGAGAGAAAAAGAAACCCGAAAAAAAATTGCGTGGAAAATTAAACCCAAAAAAATTGCATGGAAAATTTTATCACTATCTCATTTTGATCCACACATCCGCACATGTGAGCGGGAGGTCCAGAAGATCATACACTTACAGAAAATAGCAAATCAAATGCCAGATGCATTTACTGATTTGAAATGGATAACTAAGTCACATATCCCTGCAGTAAATGTGCCTATCCAGATTGATGTCCCAAAAGGACTGTCTACTAGTATCATAACTTCTGAATCCCAAACACGCCTGAAGCGTGGTAGACCATTGGGTTCAAAGGATAAAAATCCTAGAAAGAGAAGCGTGAGGAATAATAAAGATGATACTACAAAAGAACCTCATGAAGAAGGTCAAGATTTGAGTAATCCTGATATTCCTGAAGAAATTAGTGAACCCGAGACTCAATTGAATGAAAAGCTTTTAATAAGTTTCACCGGTGATGAGATAAATTTAGATCGATCGAAAATTACGATGGATAACATTTTTGCATTTAATGTTGCACTTAACCTCATGCAAGATAGTGAAAGTCTTGAGCCTAAATCCATCGAAGAATGTCGACGTAGATGTGATTGACCAGAATGGCAAAAAGCAATTCAATCAGAATTAGACTCACTTGCTAAACGTGAGGTTTCTGGACTTGTAGTCCAAACCCTTGAAGGTGTAGAACCAGTTGCCTATAAATGAGTTTTTGTGCGAAAACTAAATGAGAGAAATGAAATTATAAGATACAAGGCACACCTTGTTGCACAAGGATTCTCTCAAAAACCTGAGGTCAACTATGAAGAAACATATTCACCTGTTATGGATGAAATAACTTTTTGATATCTCATCAGTTTAGCTGTACATAAAAATCTTGAAATACATCTAGTGGACGTAGTTACAGCTTACCTTTATGGTTCACTTGATAATGAAATTTACATAAAAATTTAAGAATGATTAAAATTGTCTCAAGCATGTACTAAGTTTCGGGAGATGTACTCAATGAACCTACAAAGATCATTATATGATATGAAACAATTAGGGCGTATGTGGTATAATCACCTTAGTGAGTACTTGATAAATGAATGTTATATAAATGATGTCATTTGTTCATGTGTTTTTATTAAGAAAATGGAATCAGAGTTTGTTATACTCGCCGTTTATGTTGATGATATAAATCTCATTGGAACCCCTAAAGAGGTCAAAAAGGCGATTGAATAGCTAAAGAAAGAATTTGAGATGAAAGAGCTTGGAAAGACAAAACTTTGTCTAGGTCTGCAAATTGAACATTTAGCAGACAAGGTCTTTATCCACCAATCTGCCTACAATGAAAAAATCTTAAAACGATTTAAATGGACAAAGCACATCCATTAAGTACTCCAATGATTGTTTGATCACTTGAAGTGGAAAAAGATCCATTTCGACCTCCAGAAGAGGATGAAGAACTTCTTGGTCCTGAAGTACCATATCTCAGTGCTATTGGTGCACTTATGTACCTTGCTAACGCAACCATACCTGATATAATATTTTCTGTTAATTTGCTAGCAAGGTATAGTTCATCCCCAATGTGAAGGCATTGGAACAGTATCAAGCATATTTTGCGATATCTAAAGGGTACTATTGATATGAGTTTGTTTTATACTAATAAAGGTTGTGCATACCTTATTAGTTATGCAGATGTAGGTTATTTATCAAACCCACATAAAGCTCGATCTCAAACAGGCTATCTATTTACACACGGAGGAACTGCTGTATCATGGTGATCTACAAAGCAGTCTATTGTTGCCACTTCTTTAAATCATGCTGAAATAATAGCAATTCATGAAGCAAGTAGAGAATGTGTATGGTTGAGAACGATGATACAGTTCATCAAAGAAAGATGCGGCCTAAAAAATGATGTTAAAGTACCCACAGTTATATTCGAGACAATGCTGCGTGTATAGCTCAATTGAAAGGTGGCTTCATAAAAGGAGACAGAACGAAACATGGTTCATCAAAATTATTCTTCACACTTGATCTTCAGAAGAATGGTGATATTGATGTACAACAAGTTCATTCAAGTGTTAATCTTGCAGATTTATTCACAAGGCATTACTAACATCAACTTTTGAGAAGCTAAGATATAAGATTGGAATGCGTCGTCTCCACATTATCAAATGAAGTTTTCATCAGGGGAGTAAAATACGCGCTGCACTCTTTTTCCCTTAACCAAGATTTTGTCCCACTGAGTTTTTCTGATAAGGTTTTTTAATGAGACAGCACTCAAGGCTTACCAGATGTGTGTACTCTTTTTCCTTCATTAGATTTTTTCTCACTGGGTTTTTCCTAGCAATGTTTTAACAAGGCACAAGATATATGGGTGTTCAGAATAACTATGTATATTTGTCCTTTCACTAGAATTTTTCTTTTTATAGACATCCAAGGAGGAGTGTTGAAAAATAATTGTGGATGTCCCTTTCAATCCCATTCTACTTTTTCCCTACCCACATTCTTTTGTCTTCCTAACTATGGCTATAAATATGCCATATTCTGCAATGTAAAAAAAACACACACGGAAGAATACAAACACAAATATTTCTCTTCTGCTTCTCTCTTTTATTAATCTCTCTTCCTTATTTTGCTAAGTTAATTTATTTTAAAATAATTTTGCAATTTTTTAACACCTTTTGTTTGTTATATTTTAACCCATGACACTCTCTACTGAGTTAGTCAGATGATGTTGCTTGTCTTCTTTAAAAATATCAGATATATGCGTGTTAGATTTTTCAAAAATAACAAATATTTGAAGGGAGAATCCAGGCATGAAACTTAGAAGGTGAAGTAGTAAATGGTCAGAGCCAAAACTTAAAAAACTAATTTTATAAATATGGACTGGAATTGCCGGCCCTAATTAAATCATTATTGTTCCACCCAATAGAGCTTGACCCTGAATAGACTAGAATGGTCTAGTGAAGCTGGTCCTTGAAATCGACAAAGTTTATCTTAGACTGGCCAACTCCTCCGCCAAGGTTTTACTCATAGGACCCACTGCTTTCTTTATCTGGTTTGACTTTAGTCTATCTAGCACCTTCCAGTCATTTCATGGAAGGAAAAAAAAATGTAGTTGTCTGCGTTGATGCATTCCCTTCTCTCGTTTTTCTACTACTTGTCTTTAAGAGAAGCTTAGTAGGTGTGTAACATGTCAAGGAGGTGGCTTTGACGTTCGATTTACTCTCCATGTTCTCACTGTGAGTTGGAAACAAGAGAGGTCAATCAACGTGGAACCCGAGGACAGAACCAAGACTTTGTGATTAACCCGAAGAACCACTCACATCAAACACAGTTGCATAATTAACAAGAACTAAAAACTACAAAAGCTCAGACATTATAAAAATGATAAAGAGTATAAAGGGGCAGCCCGGTGCACTTAAGCTCCCGCTATGTGCAGGGTCCGGGGAAGGGCCCGACCACAAGGGTCTATTGTACGCAACCTTACCTTGCATTTCTGCCAGAGGCTGTTTCCAAGGCTTGAACCCGTGACCTCCTGGTCACATGGCCAGTTACTCCAAGGCTCCCCTTCAAAAATGATAAAGAGTATAAATTACACAAATCACTATTTTGAATATGAGCCAGATGTTTAATCACAAGATGAACTAGAGGTCATGTATAAGAGGTTAAAGTGGACCTATGTTACTAAAAGGAGCTAGGCTTTTCATCAAACATTTGTTTTCAGTTAATCTCATCTTGTTTTGGAGCACATTTTGGATGGAGTCCATAATCGCAACGTTTGCAGAAGAAAGCCCACCCGTATCCCATCTCCTTGCACCCACTGCAAAGATACACTTGCTGATGTATCAGTGCAAGTTCATGCTCATTGTGAACTTCATCTCTGCCTTTCTTGGGCCAACCCGTTGTATTTTTGTCGAGTTGTTGCTGCAAATTCTTTATATGTTCTTCTGTGAAGGGATAGGCTCCTGCACCGTGTGTCTCTAACAGCTGCCTTATTTGTGTATTCACAGTGCAGCCACTAGGACTAATTGCTATGGCCACTGGAACGCCTACAATGTTGAATCTACGCGACAGAAATGACCTCCTTTCATCATCGAAAGGAAGTGCTAACCAGGGCATACTTGAATAGAAGTTATCAAAGGAAGACTCATCTTGATCACTAGAGATGAAAATCACTTCAAAATTTTCATCTTTCTTCTTGATTTCATGGTATGCACTTACGAGTTTGGGTAGAAATTCTCGACTTGGAAGACTCCAACTTGCTGCAAAATACAGTACAATGTTGTTCCCCACTAGTTTCCGTACAGGAACCTGAACAAGTACATGGAAAAAGAACATGATTAGCATACATTTAACTTCATCAGTCCCTTTGAAATGAATTCACATTTTTCATTCACTTATTTCAATTGACTAAACATACCTTTAAACCGCCATTTGAAATGACAAAATCTCGATTTGCAGTTACAAGAATGGACTCTAATGTTTGTGCTTCTAGTTTTTTCTTCTTTAGTTGAGCCAAAGTAGCAAGCTTTTCTTGTGTGAAAGGAAATGCTTCATCACCATATTCTTCGACAAATTTAACTGCATTTTCCTGTAGAGTTTTCCCATATGGACTTAATACGACAAGCTGTGGTAGGAGTTTATGCTCAAAGTACTGAACAAGTCTCTCACAGTTCTTGTCCTTGAAAGGTAAAGCCAACCATGGCATTGCTTCAAAGCCTTCTTTAAAATCCTCATATTTTTCATCCAGAGAAATCAGCACAATTTCAAAGTTCTTTCCTTCTAGTTTTTCGTATACTTCTGCTAGCTTCAAAGTGAAATTTTTGCACCCTGTATGAGTACTCATTGCAAAATATAGGCAAACTGTTTTCCCTTCAAGCTCAGACACAGAAATCTGTAAACAAGCATGTCGAAAATAATCACAAAAAACTACAAGCATGTCGAAAATCAACTCAAGGACATTTTAAGTTTTCAATACGAAAAAAACAAACCATTACCTTGTTCTCTTCATTCGATATCAAGATATCACGTGATCCATAGACCAGAAGAGACGTCAAAGACTGATTCTCCTTAGCCCTCTCTACTTCCAGCCTCAAGTAATTAATTCTTTCAGATGTAAATGGATAGGCTTCAGGACCAAAGTGCTTGATAAATTTAACGCCCTCGTTGCTCAAAACTTTGCCTGTTCCATCAAGAATCACAAGATGTGGAATTGCCCTTACTTTGAACAGCTGCTTTAAGTTCTTTCTAGCCTCAGCATCAGAAAATAGAACAGCAAGCCATGGCATTTTCCCAAAGTATTCATTAAACGATTCGTCATCTTTGTCAGATGAAATGAACACTATTTCAAAGTCACCTTTAGGATATAGACTCTCGTAAGCTTCCACCAGCTTTGGTGTAAACTGGCAACATGGACCACACCATGAACCGGAGAAATACAAGCCCACAATCTTTTCTGTTATGCTGCTAAATGTAACCTACAGACAAGAATAAGATCAGTGATCCAGTTTGTTTTTGTTCAATCTTTCTTTGTTCACTATAGAGGAAGTATATACAGTCAAATGTCATTATAACAGCTTAGAAAAGGATAATTAAGAAACATTTGAAGGGATAGTGCCAGTAAACCTATATAAAAGCACCTCACTTATACATACCTGTTCGCCGTTTCTACGTATTAGAAAGTCTCTCTCCCTTGAAGACAGTACAACTGTGAGATCATGAGAGGAACTTTCTTGATCAATTACCATAGCCATCAGTTACTGATTCCTTTATCTCTCAAAACTGTACAACTCTCAACATGTTTCATTTGATATGTTCTGTTTGATTCTCTCTTAAAGGAAACTTATCAGGGACAGTGAGCACTTGCCGGTCAATTTCATCTGAAGTTTCAACCTGGCCGGCCCTGTTACAAATACATATTAAATTGGTTTCAAGTCTATTAATGAATAAGTTAATCCCTTCAAATGTATCTTAATTAGACTTTTCTTATGAGTCTTGTGAACATGGATTAGAAGTATTAGCTTCCTAGATTAAACTTTGAAGGGCATTTTGTTACAAGTGCTACAATATTATATAATCAAATAGACTATACAATAGTGACAAATGAAATGGAATATTATTATTATTATTAGAATGGACAGTGGCATCTTAATTCCTTCCGTGACCAAGATTCCTCATGTATGCTTCTTTGTCTCTACTGGGAAAAGCTATATCTTTTGCCTGCCGGCTTCTCCAAATAACCTTATTAAAATTCCATGCACAGAAACAAATTTCCCAACTTCTTTTTTTTAAAGCTATATCTTTCGCTCTGTCCACCCAGGCTCGGACAAATGAAAAGAATCACCTTGTGTTTTTCGTCTCCGTTGGGATTTAAACATGAGACCTCATGACTCTTGATCACTTCATTGGCCACTAGGCTACACCCTTGAGTGCAATTTTTTTTAACTTTGTTGCAGCTAGTACTTTCTTTTCCCCCATAAGTTGAAAGATTAGAGCAATCTTTGGTCCACAACGATACTACTTTTAGCTAATGTCTAGAGGATTCATTTAACCCTAATTGATGCAAATTCTTACACATCTCATTCCAAGACTTTTTATTAGATTTAGAGGGAGTTGGGACCATTTGGAATGTAGTAAACAAAAAATGATCATTATTATACAATTTTATGTGCCTTATGTTATAAAAAAACGGTCATAAAACAAGATTAAAAGTAATCAACCATAATCACAAATTAAGCTTTGAAACAAACTTCATCATCATAAAACCATCCTTCATTTGGTTGTCTTTTTCGTATTTGCGTTTCTCTGTATGATCTTCCTTTGTTGGTATCCATTTCATGCCACAAATTTTTCTTTTTTGTTAAGTTGAAAAATTGACGAGTCAAAAAATATGGATTGGTAGTTGAAAAATAAATCTCAACAACCAAATCTCACAATTTTTGACTATGAAAAAACCTAACAAAGTTTGAATTTTGCTTTCTAATTGATGTCATCAATGATATCAAAGGTAATAAATTTTCCCTATAAATAGGGCACTCATGCTCATTTGTTAAACACACCAAGATAAGAGAGAAAAATATTAGAGAGCAAAGTGACGTATTTCATAGACTATAAGAAAATAGTTTGTGAAGAAAAATAGAGTGTGAGCGATATTTTTAGTAAGGTGGGAGATCAAAAGAGTGTTATTCTTTTTGAGTTTGTTGTGGTCACTTTAAGTGTTGTACTCATGACTACCCAGTGTAAAATTCCTTACTATCGTGATATCAATTGCTCCTTTTGGCCTGTGGTTTTTTCCTTATTTAAAAGGGTTTTCACATAAAATTCTTGGTGTCATTGTTTTTCCATTTTATTTCCACTATTTTGACCATATATATTTTTGTGTTAGTTTGCATTTTTTCAACAAACTGATATCAGAACAAGGTTTTATCTGAGTATGCTCTGTGGTTGTAACATAGTCTGAACTTTCACATTAAAAAAGATTTACTTTGGTTTGCAATAACTATATATTTTTTAGGGAAAATGATGGAAGCCAACACTAGTAGAATGATTATTTTGAATGGTGTTAATTATACAATTTGTAAGGGAAAAATGGAAGATCTGCTTTATGTCAATTTTTTTTATCAATCAGTCTTTACCACTGTAAAACCTGATGATAAAATAGATGAAGAGTGGAATCTGTTGCACAGAAAGGTGTGCTAATTTATTAGGCAATGGATTGACGATAATGTGTTGAACCATATTTCTGAAAAGACACATGCTCGTACCTTATGAGAGTATCTTAAAAGCTTGTATGCTCGGAAGACTGGAAACAATAAAATGTTCTTAATAAAATAGATGTTAAGTTTAAAATATCATGATGGTTCTTATATGACAGATCAACTGAATAAATTTTAGGGAATCATGAACCAGTTGTCTGCTATGAGCATTAAATTTAACGAAGAAATTCAAGGCTTGCTTGTACTTGGTCCTTACCAGACTCTTGAGAAACATTTAGAACTTCATTGTTAAATTCTTCTCCAGATGGTGTGATATCTATGGATTCCGCCAAGACTAGTGTCTTGAACGAAGAAATGAGAAGAAAATCTCAAGGTTCTTCTTCGTCGGATGTCCTAGAAACTGGCTCCAAGAGGAAAAATAAAAATTGTGATTCTCAGAATAGAGAATATAGTAGGAGAAAATCTAGAGGCAGACTTAAGAATATTGAGTTCTATCATTGTTGTAACATCCCGTAAAAATGTTGTATACGATATTTCAATTCTCGCCTAAAAAAATGATACAACCTCTGTATTTTGGGCATAACTTTTCATAGGATTGTCCAAATTGTGTGATTTGAGTAACCACAAGATCATTACCTACAACTTTTGTGAGACCATATTTTAAGTTTCGGAGGTTAAGTAGGTCAAATAAATTAATTGTTGTAAGATAGGATGCTGTGACGGAATTGAGTATTTATAGAAGAAAAATCATATCTCACTGTAGAATTATCCAAATTGGTTGATTCTTAAACTATATGAAACTATACTTCCATATCTACAATTCTTATGAAGACATCAAATCTTAATAAAGAATTTATCTTATTCAAACATAGCTCTAAAAAAGAGTATTCTGTTAAAAAGAACTCATTTCACCTACCATGGAACGATCTAGATACATTTGACATCACTCATGACATCAATTGTCCTTCATTTAGCATCACCCATGACATCACAATTTTTCATTAAATTTTCAGATTTTTTTTTATAATTATTTTATTTATTGTTAGGTCCCTCCTCCACACCTATAAATACCTACCTTATTTACTCATTTTATTCATCAAGCTTTCTCAAGCAACTCTTCTATCTATACACTTCTTTACTCATTCTCAAATATAGTTTAGTTCTTAGTAGTGAAGAAATACTATTCCGGTGATTCATATACTTCAGGTAGTACACAAAATATTTCGGAGGGGAGAAAAGTTAGGACTCAAGAGTGTTCATTAAGTCCTTCGGTTCCGACTAAAGCTTCGGATTCCAGGTATGTAAGACTTCAATGAGAGTATTCCTTCCACTCTCATGTCTAAATTATTTTGATTATATGATAAATTATATTTATTTTCTTTAAGCTTTACTCTAAGTTATATGGGCGTTTATCCATGGGTTCTTCCACCCATGTAGTCCAAAAACTCTTTCAATTAAGTCTCTTGATTTCAAGTAATATTTTTATGGTAATTCTTATTTTTACTTAATAGTACGAATCATGGTTAAACTAATGATTATTGGTCTATTTTGATGCAACATAATTTCCTATGTATGAATTGATGGTTCCTCTATTTATCTATTTAAAGGTTCTTGAAATTCATGATGGGTTATTTAAAGCATAATTTTTTTATTAATGGATTTCAAAGTATTTATGTATATTTATTTACACATGTTTGCAAGTTGAAGTGATTTGAACCCACCTAGTTTTACTATATTTTCAATAAAGTTTGACTTGAAAGCTTTGACTCCAAATGAATGTTTATGAAAGCAATATCTATGATCAAAAGGGAGTCTATGAAATGAAAGAATGATGAAATGATATGAATGATGGATTCTTTATGCAATAAAGACAATTCTTGCATATTTGAATTATCAAATATTTTAATGAGCTATTCTACCGAATATGATGTTTGAATTCTCAAGTTATATGCTATCAATATTTTGAAGTATTAGACTATTCCATGGAATTGACTTAGCACCGAATGAGGCATTGAGGTGGGATTCGGTAAGGGAATTCTAGTAGCAACCCCTTGTCTCATTAACTATGTGCCAACATAGGAGCCCTTGTAGGCTTAGGCTAATGGATCCATAAATAGCCCTTAAAGTTAAAGTTAAAGAAATGAATGAAGTTGACGGAGTTCTACCTGACAAGTAGTCTCCCCGGCCAACGTAGGGGGTTATGTTGGATTCCATATAATAGCTCGCATGGTCTTAAATGTCGGTTATGGTCATTTTCCCACAAAATGAATGTTTTAAAGGATATCTATATGATTTATTATGCATGCATTACATTATATTCCATATTACATAAATGTTATAATATTTCCTCAATGTTCATGCATCCTTACATACTTAGTACATTCAAAGTACTAACACATACTCTTTTGCCTACATGATATCACCATGTAGGGACCAGTGATCCTCCTCGTTCTCCTCCATGTGGGTAGTTGAGATTTCATTGAAGACTACTTTTGGTGATTTCCCATGTTCCGGGAACAATACTCCTTTATCTTTCTAGCTTATGATATGTTGAGATATTTTACTATGGCATTTCTTCTATTATGATTGAGGGTGAGCTAGAGACTTGTCTTAGCCCCGTTAAATCTAATAGTTAGAGGTATTGTTGGATATATGTAAGTTGAAGATTTACTATTATGATTTTCGCTTGTTTATTTATTATCATTACCTATGAAAGGCTAAAAGAATGCTAAGAGGCTTGTTTGAGGTACTTTCGGGTTCCTCATTCGCCATGTCACGTCTAGGCCCTAGGTTTGAGTTGTGACAATTGTAGAATGAAAGGGCACACAAAGAAGTTCTGTCGGAAATTAAAGAGGGAGAACAAAGACAGAGAGGATAATAAAGAAGATGGCAATGAAAATTGCCTAGACACCATCTCGACCGAAAATCTTGTTACAGTCCTTGATGCATATATGATAAATATTGCTTGTGATGAGTTAAACTAGGTTGTGGACATTGGTGCCGCATCTCATGTAGCATCAAGGAAAGATTTTTTTCTCTTGCTATACTCCTGGTGACTTTAGAACCTTGAGTGTGGGTAATGAGAATGTATCTAGGGTGGTTGATGTTGCTATAATTTATTTGAAAACTAGTATTGGAACTAAACTAGTTTTGAACAATATAAAATATAGACCTGATGTTCGTCTACACCTTATTTCTGTTGGTGTTCTAGATGATGAAGGATATGTTAGTACCATTGGTGGAGGAAAATGGAAACTCATTAAGAGTTCCTTGGTTGTGGCTCGTGGTAACAAACACCGTGGTCTATATTGGACTACGGCTTCTACCTGTACCAATATGGTAAATGCAGTTGAGAGCGATAACTCTTAAACGTTATGGTACAAGAGGCTTAGCCACATCAGTGAGAAAAGACTTAATGTTTTTGCCAAGAAGGAATTATTGTCAAATTTCCAAAGTACTAAATTAGAAAAGTGTAAGTACTGCTTGGCTGGAAAATAAAATAGAGTTTTCTTTAAGTCTAACTCTCCTTCAAGAAAGACATAGTTGCTTGAGTTGGTACACTCTAATTTATGCGATCCAATAAAGATAAGGACTCTGGGTGGTGCACTCTACTTTGTCACTTTCATTGATGACTGCTCAAGAAAGTTTTAGGTCTATGTCTTGAAGACTAAAGACCAAGTGTTGGGTGTCTTTAACATATTTCAGGCTTCAGTTGAAAGAGAAACTGAAAAGAAATTGAAATGTATTCTTATTGATAATGGTGGTAAATATTGTGGACCATTTGACGAATACTGCAAGCATCAAGATATTAGGCACTAGAAACTCATCCTAAGACTTATCATCTTAATGGGTTGGCTGAGAGGATGAACAGAACCTTGATGAAAATAACGAGATGTTTGCTTTCTGAAGCAAAGTTGCCGAACTCCTTTTGGGGTGAGGCCTTATTGACTACTGCACATATTATTAACTTATCTCCTGCGATTGCTTTGCAAAGTGTTGTTCCAAATAGATTTTGGTATGAAAAAGTTGTTTCCTATGACCATTTAAGAGTATTTGGTTGCAAAGTTTTTGTACATGTGCCAAAGATGGAGGTCAAAGTTAGATGCCAAGAAAAGACAGTGTATCTTCATTGGATATGGACTTGATGAATTTGTTATAGGCTATATGATCTAATTGAGAAGAAGCTTGTGAGAAGCCGCGATATAATCTTTATGAAAAATCAAACCATTGAATATATTGACAAAGCGGAGAAGCTAAAATCTTCAAGTTCTGATGGCGTAGTCCATCTTGATCAAGTTCCTCATACAAGTGTGCATGATGGGCATGATGATCATGGTGATGCCCAGAATCATGTCCCAGATCAACATGTTGATATTGATAATAACAATGATATTGTTATTGATGATGCTCCTACTCATGAAGTTGTAGAAGAAGCAAATAATCCTCTTAGGAGGTCCATAAGACAGTGTATTCCTTTCTCTCGCTATTCACCTAATGAGTATGTGCTACTCACTGATGGGGGTGAACCTGAGTGTTATGAGGAGGCCATGGAAGATGAGCATAAAAATCAATGGATTAAAGCCATGCAAGGTGAGATGAAATATTTGCATGAGAATCACACTTATGAGTTGGTGAAGTTACCTAAGGGCATGAGAGCTTTGAAGAACAAGTGGGTGTTCAAAGTTAAAGTTGAAGAACATAGCTTGAAGCCCAAATACAAAGCTAGATTGGTTATTAAGGGATTTGGTTAAAGAAAGGGTATTGATTTTGACAAAATATTTTTTCCTGTCGTGAAAATGTCCTCAATTCGTATAATTCTTGGTTTGACTGCTAGTCTTAATTTAGAGATTGAGCAGATGGATGTGAAGACGACTTTTCTTCACGGTGACCTAGAAGAGGAGATTTATATGGAATAACCTGAGGGCTTTAAAGTAAATAGTAAAGAAAATTTTGTGTGTAAACTCAAAAAGAATCTCTACGGGCTAAAGCAATCTCCTAGACAGTGGTACAAGAAGTTTGAATCTGTTATGGGGGAGCAAGGCTACAAAAAGACTTCTTCAGGTCATTGTGTATTTGTACAAAAATTTTCTGACAATGATTTTATCATCCTCCTGTTATATGTGGATGATATGTTAATTAGGGCTGGGCGTTCGGTATTCGGTTTGGTATTTTTAAAGTTTGAGTTCGATAATTCGGTAATTGGTAATTCAAAGTATATACCAAATACCGAACTTTCAAACTTCGGTTCAGTAATTCGATAATCGATAAATCAAACTTTGATTTAGTACGATATTCGGTAATACCATATTAAAATCGAAGTCCACTGTATTGTATTAGACATTGAAATCTCTACAAGGCCAAAATTACTGATAGACAATTTCTGTACATGGTAATTACCAAAAATATGACTTGATTTTAATATAAACATCACATAAAGAGAACAGGGAAAATTGAAATGGCATTATGAACTTAAAATTGCCAACTCTTATCACAAGCTTCTCAAATTTCAACATAATTGACAGTACAAGGATTGTTGTGTATTCATCAGTTAATATGCATGTCAACAAGGAGATATAATAAATCCATAGTTGCATTGAAGTAAAAGTATAATCATGACAAACACCATCTCCACCCCCTTCCTAGGAAAGGGAAAAAAATAAAAAAAATTAGAAACCATCACAATCCAGAACATGAAAACAAAAACTGGTTTACAATATAGTAATCTGAGCTTTCTTTTTCAGCATCATCCCTTTCATTTGGAATAGCAAAGACAATGTTCTTTCTGGCAACAAACAACAACAACAAATAACACCCACCTGTTTTTCAGCAACATACAACAACAGCAACAAAAAACAGCAACAAACAATAGCAACTAACAACACCCACCTGTTTTTCAGCAACACACAACAACAACAGTCAACAACATCACCTGCAGCAGCTACACTACACATGCAACACACAACAACAACATCAAAAAACATAAGCTGCAGCACCTACACAGCCTATACTACACCTGCAACACACAACAACAACAACAAACAACAACAAACAAACAACACCCACCTGTTTTTCAGCTTGAACAATGCAGTCAATATCATCCATAGCTAAAAAGAATTTAAAATGTGTCAACAATTAAACAAAGTAAAAAAAATATAAAAATAAAATACAAAAACTAAAAAAATATACCAAGTTTAAGTTTCATAAAATCATTAAAATCTTCTTCAATATTTATGGGATAAGGCTCATTTCGACGCCAATCTTGAAGACAAATAACAGCTTGCACCAATTTCGAAGTCAAAGAACTCCTAAATGAATCAAGAATACGCCCCCCAATGCTAAAGGCACATTTCGATGCCACACTAGAAATTGAAATTGCCAACACATCAAGAGCCATCTCGAATTTTTTTTATATCTAGGAGAATGAGCTTTCCACCACGACAAGATATCAAAATTGTCGTCATCATCATTCGGCTCTAGTTCTTCACTAAGATACCTTTCCAACTCTGACTTACCACCCAAACCTGTACCATCTTGTTTGTTCCTCTTCATTTGGATCCTATTTCTCACTTTTGTTGATTTTGTGCTAGTGTTAGAGATAGATAAATCCGATGTCTAACCCGATAAATCAGAGAGAGAAGATGAGCGTCGAGATACATTAGAGAATTTTGCTACATACTCTTCAAACATAGATTTCATGTAAGTCACCATTTCATCTTTTATTTCACTTCCCTTTTCATCTCCAAACATATCCTCAAGTGCGTCGCCAACATACTCAAGTTTGTTACGAGGATCTAAGATAGAGGCAATAAAAAACACTTTATTCATTATTTCAGGAGCACCCTAATACTTGACAAACTTTTCTTTCATTTTTTCTCCCATTTTTGCCAAAGAAGGATCATTGTATTCCATACACTATCTTAAATGATTGTGAAACTCAACTATATCTTAAAAGTGACCATTAGAAGTGACGTAGAGTGAACCTGAAACCTTCTCAGTTAGATCATAAAATCTGTTAAGAAATATTACCATATTTCTCACCTTTTGCCAATCATCACTTTCAAGTACACCTGCAACACTTCCATCTTCACAAACATGATTAGCAAGATAAGTTGACAATCCACCATTTTCAAGATCAAACCTATCAAATGCACTCTCAAAATGTTATGCGGCATCTAACATCAAGTAGGTCGAATTCCACCGGGTTAAAACATCTAAACATAATGACTTCTTACTGTCTATATTTTTTAGTTCACAACATTCCTCAAATTTTCTAATCCTTGCGGGAGATTGTCTAACATATTTCATCATTTGCCTAACACGTTTGATCGATGGACCAACTTGTTTTATGCCATCTTGCATAATAAGATTTAAAATATGAGCCATACATCTCATGTGAAGATGGTTACCACATTTTATGTTAGACCCCCAATTAACCATTTGTTTGTGTAACTCTTTCACCATGAAATCATTAGAAGAAGCATTATCTACAGTTATAGTAATTATTTTTTCCAATTTCCAATCAAGCAAACACTTACTAATACAACGGGCTATTTCGTCACCCTTATGACTAGTAACAACCTGAAAGTTTAAAATTCGTTTATGCAAGAGCCAATCACTATCAATAAAGTGTACTGTCAAACATATATAATTTATTCTTTGTATAGAAATCCATGTGTATGTGGTTAGACAAACTCTCGGTGATGTTTCTTTCAAATACTTCATAAACTTTTGTCTCTCTTCACCAAAAACTACATAACAATCCCTAGTCACTGTTCTACAGGAGGAAACTCGGAATAAAGGTTGGGTTTTTTTCATAAACTTCTTAAAACCTTCCTTTTCAACAAAATAAAAAGGAAGCTCATCAAGGATTAACATCTCAACTAAAGCCCTCCGAGATGCCTCTTGATCAAAAGTCCAAATTGCCCCATCACGCATTTCACCTTTTAATGAAAAGTTTAAATTTGATTGTTTGTACTTGGAATTGAAAGTGTTAGCCTTATTTGGATTTTTAGGACAAGTTTCAAATGTTTATTCAGTCCACTTGTTCCATTTTTAGTTGAATCAGCTAAGAGAACTTTACCAAAATACTTGCACTTTGCTTTATTAATTCCATCTTCTATGAGCTTATCATAATGCGGCCAAGAAGCAAATCTTGATTCTATAGCTTTCCTCTTCACAGTCACTGATTGTTGTTCAACTCCCGGTGTTGAATCAAGAGACTCAGTAAGAGCCAGAGGTGCGACATTAGTTATTCGACTTATTTCATCTTCCATCTAAACATAGAAGAGATTACAAATATTATAAATATATAAATTAACAATCATTCAAAACAGCAAATAAGGAGCAATAAATCAGTACTAATAGTATTTTATTTTATATAAACAGAATATCAAAATCAATAACAATTAGTCCCCATAGCTCAACTGTACACTTTTTCCTTGTATTATATACTTTCCCTTTTCAACTTAAAAACAAGAAGCAGTATATTCAAAATCTTGGAATAGTGATGGAGGTGAATGTTGCAATTCACAAGTTAACTCCAAAACGCCGTTTCTATTTTTCCCAGAAAGCTTACTGTTGATAAACTATTCAAAGATCCGGGCATGGCTGCCATAAATTGATTTGCCAGAAAGTGGTGCAATGGATAATAAGAGACATCAATCAACATGAATCTCTTACCTGGAACTTCTATTTCACTAATCCCATATAAATCTTTCCAAAAGATTTGGTATTTGATGGAGAACAGGAAGTTGATGGTGGCGTGAAGGGCTGAAGGCGGCGTGAAGATTGAAGACTGAGGTCTGAGGCGGTGAACTCAGAAGTTAGAAGTGAAGAGTGAAGATTAGGGTTGGGCAGTATAGAGAATTAGAGATAATATTTGATATTGAAATAAATCTTAATTGGGTTAATGGGCTGTTATGGACTTAGGGTATGTTACATAATTGGGCCGAGACTTAGGGTATGTTAGATATAGTTAAATTATAATAATGGACCCAACAAAAATAATTATAGGAGGCCCAATTGGCAATAGAAATAAATTCGGTATTCGATAAATACTGAATACCGAATGGAAAAATTATAAAATACCAAAACTGAAATACTGAAATTTAATATTTCGATACCAAATATCGAACCGAAGTACCAAATACCGAATATCGAGATACCAAAATAACCGGTTCGGTTCGGTAATTCCGTTTTCGGTATTTTATGCCCACCCCTAATGTTAATTGTGGGTAGGAATACTTCCAAGATTGACGAGTTGAAAAAAAGAGTTGTGTAAGTCTTTTGCTATGAAAGACCTGGGTCATGAAAAATAAATTTTAGGCATGAGAATTACTCGTCTCAGGGATTAAAGGAAGATTTATCTGTCACAAGAGAAGTACACTGAATGTGTACTGGAGCGCTTCAATATGAAGAATGCTAAGCTTGTTAGCACACCTCTTGCTGATCATATGAAGTTGAGTAAGAAGATGTGTCCTATAGCTCAGGAGGAAAAGGAGAGCATGGAAAAAGTTCCATATTCCTCCGTGGACGGAAGTCTAATGTATGCAATGATATGCACTAGACTTGATTTTGTTCATGCAGTTGGTGTTGTTAGCACATTTCTCGACAATCTAGGAAAACAACATTGGAAAGCTGTAAAGTGGATACTCAAGTATCTGAGAGGAAGCTCAGATTAATATTTTTTTTGGAGGATCAAATCCAATCTTGAAGGGCTATATAAATGCTATTATGGCAGGTGACTTTGATAAAAGAAAATCAAATGCTGGATATTTGTTCACTTTTTCAAGAGAAGCTATATCATGACAGTCGATGTTGTAGAAGTGTGTTGCACTGTCTATAACTGAAGCTGAGTATATTGCATCTACTGAAGCTGACAAGGAGATGATATGGCTCAAACAATTTCTTCAAGAGCTTGACTTGCATCAGAAGGAGTATGTTGTCTATTGTAATAGTCAAAGTACAATAGACTTGAGCAAGAACTCCATGTACCATGCAAAGACGAAACACATTGACATGAGATATCTCTGGATTCGAGAAATGATAGAAGACGAATCTATGCAGGTTGAAAAGATCTTTACAAATACGAATCCGGCAAATATGCTGACCAAAGTGGTAACAAGGAACAAGTTCGAATTATGCAAAGAACTTGTTGGCATGAGCTCTCTCTGAAAAGATGCAGATACCTTCTTCTGGTGCATGTGTAACACCCCCTAAATATTATTGATTCATGGATCCTTTATTTCATGAAGTCCAAATGAATTATCAAAGTTTTCTATTTAATTCAAGCATGAATCTTTATGGATTTTTCATATCATGATTCCAAATGCATAGATTATTAAATATTTGAAATTTAATTACCTATCTTATATTAACTTATATTGGCTTTTAAATGCATTAAATTGTTGATTTATAAAAAGTCCTTATATGAAGGCATGAAAAGATTTTGATCATGTTCTAAAGTATTTTGATCATGTTCTAAAAGTATTTTGATTATGTTCTCTCATGCCTAAAGTATTTTGATCATGTTCTAAAGTATTTTGATCATGTTCTAAAAGTATTTTGATCATGTTCTCTCATGCCTAAAGTAATTTGGGCATAACTTTTCATAGGATAGTCCAAATTAGGTGATTCAAATTTCTGAGTAACCAGAACATCATTACCTACAACTTTCATGCAGAACATATCTTATTATTTGGAGTTTAAGTAGATCAAATAAATTAATCTTTACAAGACATAGTATTGTGACGGAATGGAGTATTTGTAGAATAAAATCCATATCTCTATGTAGAATGCTCCAAATTGGATGATTCTTGAACTAACTGAAACTAAACTTCTATATCTACAATTCTTATGAAGACACCAAATCCTAATAAGAAATTTATCTTATTCAAACGCAGCTTCGAAAATAAATATTCCGTTAAAAGAGATTTCATCTCACCTACCATAGAAAGATCTAGAACCATTTGACATCATCCATGACATCAAAATTCTCCATTGAATTTTCAAGATCATCCTTTATGATTATGTTTATTTATTGTTAGATCCCTCCTCCACACCTATAAATATCCACCTTATTTCCTCATTTTATTTATCAAGCTTTCTTAAACAACTCTTCTCTCTATATACTTCTTTACTTCTTTTCAAATATAATTTTAGTGGTATAAAAATACTACTCCGGTGATTCTTATACTCCGGATAGTACACAAAATGCTCCGGTGAGAAGAAAAGGCTAGGGGTCCAAGAGTGTTCCAATTCGAAGTAAAGCTTTCGATTTAAGGTATGTAAGGCTTTCATAGCATCAGATTGAGTTCGTCCATGCGCCCAATATCTAAATTCATTGTAATTGAGTTATAGTTGAGTTTTACCCAAATCTTGAATTCTAAATGAATTAATTCTTCTTTTATTGAGTTAGATATATTTATGCATTAATATTATTGTTGTTATCTCTCATATTATTGAAATTACTGTTCATGACTACTTTCCCATGAATCCTAATTGATTTGATGTTCATGAATATTTTTACACATGTTTTGAGTAAAGATGTTGACTTTTTAATATTTTCATTAATAACAAGAGTGATATGAATTAATATTATATATGTATTTTAGTGAGTTTTGAAAGAGCAAAAGAGTTGAGTTTAAATGAATTTGAGTAAATAATGTTTTGAGCAAGATGTTTTGATGAGATGTAAATGATGTTTTTGAATTATAATGATTGATGAAGAGGTAATGAGATGAGTCTGATGATTTAAATTAAAGTCCAATGAGACTAGATGATGAGATTAATATGAGCATATATTTTGGGAGTAGTATTGAGCACCGAGTTGGGTAAGAGTTTAATTGACTCAAACCCCAGAACTATGTAACCAGTGTAGGATTGAGGCTATGCCTCTTAAGTCCCCAAAAGAGGACTTTGATGAGTGGATCCAAGATGGTGATGTCCTTTACCCTGGCAAGGTATTGGATGGATGTGGCAACGACATCGCTTCGTTGTATCATCGCTAGCTCATAAGTGATGGTTGTCGGTTAGAGAAACTCCCAACTGAGTAAGCATTGCTTGTTACTATTATTTTTATTATTATAGTTTAAACTTGCATTACATATTGATGTTGAGATGATGTTGAGTTCTGAGCTGAGTTTTCTTGAGAGGAGTTTCTTGATATTTGTCCTTACCTTCCTGCCATTTTACATACTCGTACATTCCATGTACTGACGTCATTCGACCTGCATCGTTTTATGATATAGATACAGGTGTTAGAGAACCTCAACAGGCGCTTCGTTGAAGATTATTATTTTTCAGCTATTTGGTGAGTCCTTCTTGTATTCGGAGGAACTCTTTATCCTTTAATTATTGTTGAGTATTATGTTTCTTTTAAGGTAGCCATGGACATGTCATTGGCACCATCTAAGAGTATTAGAGGCTTCATAGACAGAGTTTAATGATGTAATTGGAGTAGTTCTCCTTTGAAACTACTTCTTCTAGATTTTTTTTTTCTTCTTTCATTAGATGTTGTTAATGGAGAGCACATATAAGTATTCTTATTAAGTCTTCCGCTGATGAACGAATAAGTGATGAGACCAAGTGGGTCTCTTAGAGGCTAGAGATGGTTTCTGAGTGTCGGCCACGCCTAGGGTACCCTCTCGGGGCGTGAAAAACTTGGTATCAGAGCACAGAGTTCAAGAGTCCTAGGGTGTCTATGAAGCCGTGTCTAGTAGAGTCTTGCTTATAGGTGTGCCATGCACCACACTTATAATCAGGAGGCTATAGGACATTAGGAATTATTTCACTTCTTTCATAATCTGAGTTCGTGCGATAGAGTTTAACTCTATAAAAGCTTCCTTTCTAATTCGTGCGTTTACACGTTTCAAACATGCCTCCTAAATGTTTAGCTAGTCAGAGGAACACTGCCAGCACTGAGGTTCCACAATCTGTGATGCCTCCACGGAGAACTAGAGGCCGACCTGCAAGGTCTACTGAGGTACCCCAAGTACCTACTGTTCAGACCACTCATACTTCTAAGGAAGATTTTCGAGGAGCGATTGACCTTCCACAACGTAATAATTTAAAAATAAAAAATAAAAAATTAATTAATAACAATAATAATATTCGTTCCCCAATATATTATTAGTTGGCCTATTCCACGTTATTTTATTCATCCGCCCATTTCGTGTTATTTTATTCATCCGCCAATTCGTGTTATTTTATTTATCCGGCCATTCTGCATTATTTTATCTTTCCGTCCATTCCGCATCAGCCCATTCCGTATTATTTTATTTATCCTCCACCCGTATTATTTTATTCATCCGCCCATTCCGTATTATCCGCCATTTTCTATCATTTTTTTCATCTCCATACCGCTATAAAGAGGGGAGGGTGGACAGAAGAAAAAGAGGAGGAAGAAGAGGAAAAAAAACTGAGATAAGGGAGAGAAAAAAAATTTTACGCTCTGATTTTGAATATTTCTTGCAAAAAAATTTAGAATTTTTCTCTCTATCGTACTTAACTTTGCTTGAAGGGTGAGGGTAGAGTTGTGACCAAATCATTCTCGTTTACTGCCCTACAACAGGTAATATTTACTCCATGTTCCATTGTTTTCGTTGTCGTTATGATAAAATATTGTCCTAAAAAGAGTTGAATAATATTACTAATTTCTTCACTCTTTTCTTGTTTGCATGAACACTTTGGGAGCAAAAAATGGAGTCTCGATTTGGGACTCTTAAGAAAATTTGAGTCTTTGAGACTCGATGTAATCATTATTCCCTCACATGGAGCCGATATCCTAGACTTCTTGAATAACAAAGAAACAAGATGACCTTACTCAGAGTCAATCCCGGCTGTTTATGTTTTTAACATTTTATTACTATTGTTATTCTTATTATTGTTGTTGTTATTATTATTATTATTATTATTATTATTATTATTATTATTATTATTATTACTACTATTATTATTATTATTTTTACTTATTGTTATTATT
This sequence comes from Solanum dulcamara, assembly GCF_947179165.1. NCBI lineage: Eukaryota > Viridiplantae > Streptophyta > Magnoliopsida > Solanales > Solanaceae > Solanum > Solanum dulcamara. The sequence goes on from NC_077238.1 coordinate 11,835,632, forward strand.
ATTATTATTATTATTATTATTATTGTCATTATTATTATTAGTATTTTTATTTCCTATTATTATTATTAGTATTATTATTATTTTCGTTATTATTATTATTATTATTAGTAGTAGTATTTTTTATTTACTGTTATTATTATTATTATTATTATTATTATTATTATTATTATTATTATTATTATTATTATTATTATTATCGTTATAGCTATACAAATGCTGATATGGCAGGTGACTTTGATAACAGAAAATCCAATGCTGGATATTTGTTCACTTTTTCAAGGGGAGTTATATCATGACAGTCGAAGTTGCAGAAGTGTGTTGCACTGTGTATAACTGAAGTTGAGTCTTGCAACTACTGAAGCTGACAAGGAGATGATATGACTCAAACAATTTCTTCAAGAGCTTGACTTGAATTAGAAGGAGTATGTCGTCTATTGTGACAATTAAAGTGCAATAGATTTGAGCAAGAACTCTATGTACTATGCAAAGACGAAACACATCGACGTGAGATATCATTGGATTCGAGAAAAGATAGAAGATGAATTTATGCAGGTTGCAAAGATCTCTACAAATGAGAATTTTGCAGATATACTGACCAAAGAGGTAATGACATGCCACAAATTTTTCTTCTTTGTTAAGTTGAAAAATTGGTGAGTCAAAAAATATGGATTGGTAGTTGAAAAAAAAATCCCAACAACCAAATCTCACCATTTTTTACTATGAAGAAATCAAACAAAGTTTGAATTTTGATTTTTAATTGATGTCATCAATGACATCAAAGGTAACAAATTTTCCTTATAAACAGAGCACTCTTGCTCATTTGTTAAACACACCAAGATTAGAGAGAAAAATATTAGAGAGCAAAGTGAAGTCTTCAATAGACTATAAGAAAATAGTCTGTAAAGAATAATAGAATGTGAACGATATTTTTAGTAAGGTGAATGATCAAAATAGTGTTATTCTTTTTGAGTATTGTACTCGTAACTATCCAGTATAAAATCCCTTACTATAGTGATATCACTTGCTCCTCTTGGCCCGTGGTTTTTTCCTTATTTAAAAGGGTTTTCACGTAAAATTATTGGTGTCATTGTTTTCCCATTTTATTTCCACTATTTTGACCATATATATTTTTGTGTTAGTCCGCGTTTTTCCAACACTTCCTCAGCCCTCAGGATCCATGTTGTTATCCTTTTTCTTCTAGAGTACATTTTGGATGCAGATCAAAGTTACACTCTTCGCAATGGAATGACCGTATCCGTCCTGTTGGTATGCCATGAACTTTGAAAAAGGCGATTCAAGGATTGCTTCCTTTCATCGCCAAAGGGAATGGCTAACCATGGCATTATAGCAAATTAGTCACCAAAGGAAGTGTGATTTTTGTCACTGGATGAGAAAATTACTTCCATATGTTCATTTTTGGCTTTAATCTTCTCGTATGCTTCTTTGTGCTTTAGTGTAAAAGCACAGAATGGTGGACACGAAAGTGCAGAGAAGTAAAGAAGAATATTATTCCCTACAAGATTAGACATGCACAGGACTCTACAAAGAGAAACTTTTGGTCACTCGCGGTGGATAAGAGGTAGATTACAACATCAACGAGGAGGGCTTATCATGTTAGTTATATCATAGTAACATGTATAGGAAGTACATCTCATGCCTAAATTGACCTGACAGCAGATGACTGTTCCAATGATGACTAAGGTAGGAAGGGTAGAAAGCTCAAAGTAATGGTTTAAGGGAGGTGAAAACCAAGGCATGAATCAACCTTCCTCTCATCAGATGCAATTAAATTGTTTCGTGATTCATGTGACTGAACGATAGATTTCGAAGATTGTTGAAGGAAACTCAATATCTAAGAAAAACCTCAGTGCAGGTTCTGGAATAGGAAGTTATTAAAGGTTCTATCATTTGTCAATCATAAAACTTCATGCTATTTGACAAAGATTGCAAAATAAATTATTAATAAAGATGTGGTTTTTCCTGATACGTTCACGAAAAAAAGAACCGCAAGAAAATTTCGAACACAAGAATAACATCAGAGTGAAACAAGCAAAGGTTTCCAGAACCAAGCTTCCATAAATTTTGGCATGCCACAAGGATAAAATCACTATACAAAGCATGCTCGTTCTAATGTCAATAAACAAAATTTCTTGCAATCTAGTCATCAAAATTTGAACACGGAACGAGATAAAATTCTAAAATCTTGGATTACCAAACAAATTTGCAGCAAATTGTGATGAATATGCAGACACACTTCTCTGAACAGTTCCTGCATTTTCTTCTCTTAACTAAGAGAATGAAGATCTCCAAAACCATTGCATTCTTTACCAGAAATTCTAAAAATTTTAAAAGCTTATCATAGTGAAATCAACACTCTCCGATGGGGAAGATAATCTTAACATTGAGAAACGAAAACATTGATATCCGGTTCAACAAATCAATGTCATGTTAGTTGCACAAATAACTTGACTCCGAGAGATGATTTACCTAGAGATAGTATAATCTGGATCAAATACAGGTCCAACGTTTAATGAAACTTATATTGCATAAAAGTGACAACAAAAGATTTTAGGATAGAAGTGTCTCACAAAGAACAATTTCAAAACCCAAAATTATGCTTCTTAGCAAATGATTTGATAGAAAATTCCTCATAGCCACCAAGACATATAACAAATTATCCTTTGAAACAAACTTCACCATCACAAATCCATCCCTCATTTGCTTTCTGTTCCTCTTTGCCTTGACCCTTTTGATCTTCTACAGTATTCATGTTGCTTTCCTTTTCTTCTTCTAGAGCACATTTTGGGTGCATATCAAAGTCACAATCTTCGCAATAGAATGACCATATCTGTCCCGCCTCATTGCATCCATCACAAGTGTAAGCCAAACGCTTAGAAAGCAGCAGTTCATGCTCGTGAAGTTTGTGCTTAATTTTCTCAGGCCACCCCTTTGCCATTTCTGCAGTTTCTGCTTCAATCTCCTTCATACGCTCCTCGGTGAATGGAAAAGCCTCAGCACCATAACACATGATCAAATTTCTGGCTCCAGTTGTAACAGTCTTGCCTGATGGCCCTAAGGCAACCAACATTGGTATGCCACGAACTTTGAATAGGCGACTCAAAGATGTCTTCCTCTCATCACCAAAGGGAAGAGCCAGCCATGGCATTGTAGCAAAATAGTCATCAAATGAGGCTTGATCTCGGTCGCTAGATATGAAAATCACTTCCAATGGACCATTTTTGGCTTTTATCGTCTCATATGCCTCTTTAAGCTTGGGTGTAAAAGCGCGGCATGGAGGACACCAATGTGCTGAGAAATAAAGGAGAATATTCTTCCCTACGAGGTCAGACACCAGGATCTACAAAGAGAAATTTTGGTTACTTGTTGAAGTTAGGGATAAGAGTAAAATACCAACAGAAAGGACAGTCATGTTAATCATAGTATAGTAATTAAAGCATTGTGAATAACATGTATAGAGAGTACATGTCATGCCTCAGTTGATTTAATAGTAGATGAAACATCTCATGTAAACATGACTTATGTAACATTGAATCGGCCACAGCTGTATATACTTATATGCTATAGATAAGTGCAGTCCTTTTGTTACATTCTTTAGGAAACTTTAAGAGTCAGAACAAAGTATCCACAGCTACGTCAGTTCGACATTGATACATTAAGGAAATAAGGGATCCATGCTCAATGACATAAAAATATAACCAAACTGTGATGTTTGTGTCCTACCTTTTCACCATCTTTTCCAATGACGAAATCATGATCTCCAGTGACCAAAATCGACTCCAATGTTTGTGCTTCCCGCTTAGCTTTCTCTATCTGCTCAAGTTCAGCAAACTTCTCGGGGGTAAAAGGATATGCCAGGATACCATGCTCCTCGACGGCTTCAGCAACATTAGAATGAAGTGTCTTCCCATATGTTCCAATGATGACTAAGGTAGGAAGGGCAGAGAGCTCAAAGTACCTGGCCAGCTTCTTGCAGGTCCTGTCCTTTAAGGGAAGTGAAAGCCAAGGCATTCTCGCAAACTCTTTCTTAAAAGATTCATCTTCATTTTCATCGTCAAGAGGAATCATGACAATCTCAAAGTTTCCCCCCTGAGCCTTCAACTTGTCATACATCTCGATCAGCTTCCGAGTAAAGGATTCACATTTTTTAAAAGAGGTCATTGAGAAATATAGGCCTATAATCTTGCCTTCAAGCTCAGAAACAGGTACCTAATAATTATCAAGACATAGCGAAACAGGAATGAGGGAAACTTCAATTTATAAACAAGAGGAAAAAAAAGCAGGAGACAAGAACAGCCTCTTGAACCAACCTTCCTCCCATCAGCTGCAATTACATAGTTTCTTGATTGTGACTCCAAGATTGATTTCAAAGATTGTTCTCTTTTGGCGGTTTCTTCTTGCTCTTTAAGTTCAATTAGCCGTTCTTGAGTGAAAGGGTAACCTTCCACCCCATGCTCAAGAATGATTTCAACCCCTCTATCTGTCACTACCTTCCCACTAGCATCAAGGATCACCAAGTGGGGTATTCCCTTAACAGCAAACAATTCATCCAGATGTTTACGTGTTTCAGAATCAGAGAATGGGACAGCGAGCCAAGGCATTTTAGAAAAGTACTCCTTAAAAGATTCATCATCCTCATCAGCGGTAAGGAAAACAACTTCAAAGTCTCCTTTTGGTAGGAGCTCATTGTACGCCTCTAATAAATTCGGGGTGAAATGTTGGCATGGACCACACCATGATGCTGAAAAGTACAAACCAACTTTTTTCTCCTTTAAAGTATCAAGCTTAACCTGAGAATAAACGTTTGTGAGAAACTAGCCGTAAATTAATTTGTCTGTTAATTAGAGCTAGATACTAATTTCTAAATTCACCTTATCCCTTTCCTAACATGCTGTCTATACCAGTAAAACTAAAAAGTCAGGCATACGAAAAAAATGATGCATCGCATAATTGAACTACATCAAAATGTTGCATTTCTAGAGCAACCAGAAATTGTAAAAATCAGATAAAATAGTCAAAGATATCACTTCTGAAAAATGATTCCTGTCACACCTCACTTTCTTATGCTTGGATATACCTTGTAAGTACAAACATATTATTATATTTTCAATGTCAGGAAAAGCTATTTCCGTGAAACCAGAACACCTGGTCCAAACAACTATTTTGCCACTGTCCTTGAAATAAACAAGTAATCATTTGGTTAAAAGAACAAATTTTTAATAACAAACAGAATGAAACATCTGCAAAAATGATGTTTTCGATTTCGAATCAAACCAATTCCGAACCACTTAAAATTTATAGAACCAAGATCAACCAAACTTACTTCCACAACATCTCGCTAAATCTTGAATATTTCATATATGTTATAATTTCTTTTAATAATCACATATTTAATCTGTTCCTATTATCATGTTCTTGTGTCTCTTTACAAGTCTTTTCATCTTGTTTCTTTTAAACTGTAAAATTACTTAAGCTTCTTATTTATTTATTAGTTGCATTTTTTTTTATGTTACAAACTTTTCTTTACTTTTATGCAGGTTGACTTATGGATACTGTTTTAAACAATTCCATAGCATAGACGGTTAGAGCCCGTTTGAATGGGCTTTAAACTGGTTAGCCCCTTTTTAGTTTTTGGACGTGTTTGCCTAATGCCAACTTTAAGCTATAAAGTTCTCAGTCAAAAATGAAAAATTAGGATTCCTAACTTTTTTTTCCAAGTGCTTAAAATCATTTTCTTTGACCATAAAAATTACTTTTATATCCCTTATATTTTAACTAAATTCTCAAACTACCCTTTTTATTCTTTTAACCCTAAAATTCACATCATTTTCCTCACTTAAGCATTTTTATCCAAACACTCAACTACTTATTTATAAAAATAACTTTCAACACTTCAAAGTTCTAAAAACACTTCATACATAAAAGTTATTTTTTAAGCCCATCCAAACGGGCTCTAAGTAATGTGGATAGCTTTCATAATCCTTTCTTTCCGAATAACAAACCAACGCAAACAAAATCATAATCCTTCAAATTTTTATAACTTTTTCGAGGTCTCAAAAAACTGCCAAGGCCTAGATCAATCTCAAAAGAACATTTCTTAGATCGGTTACTTAATTAGACAAAAGAGAACAAAGAATCTCGAATTTTGGAGCAAGGTTGGATAGATTGGATCCTCCTCTACCCTTAACCAGAGGTCTGAGAAACAAAGGTAGTGACTAGTGAGTGCTTGCCCATTTAATGAGAGCTACACAACACAAAGCCGGATTAGTTATTAACCCATTGAAACTCTAGTACAACATTTTTTGATCCCGCTGGAGGGGGAGACCCCATATTATACAGGATCTTTTTTGGTTCTTAGGTTATCCTGTCATAATTCATATCGTTTCTACTTCTTTTTGAGAAAATAGTTTTCAGGTATCTACAGAACACAAAGTGATCGAGCCAAATATCAAATTATGAAAATAAAATAAACACACGAAAAAGTGAAAATTGAAACTTCAACATTTAATATATATACATAACAAATAAATTTTAATTATATATAAATAATATAATTTCGGCCGAACAGAACCCTCTGCGCTATGCTACCTCGTTCCGCCCCTAGATACACACATATTTAAACCAAAAGAATAACAATAAACTACATCCATATACTCCAATTTATCATTTATCAACATCAGCTACTACAAATTACTTCACTATAGCAAAAAGATAATAGAAACATGTGTTTATCATAGAATCAAAATATAAATCCAAAGCCAATGGACATGTTATTTGAGTAAAAGTAAGATTCAATTCTTATAAACAAACATAGAATTTAATTTAATGAACAATTGATACCTTGTCACCATTGTTGCGAATAAGAAAGTCACGGTCTGAAGAACCAAGTAATTTCACCACATCATGACAATCCTCCCCTGCCATTGACCTATTAAGTCTAGTTTCTTTTTTTGGGTGGTAATAACAAAGTTTTGTAGTGAAAGAAAAATTAAGAATTGGACATTCTTATATAGGCGCTAAAAAAAACAAGAACTTTCTAGGAAAAAAAGAGAGGAGAAAATGACAAAAATGATCCATTGTGTCAATTTTTTACCAAACAAAAATTGCATGCATAGTTTAATCCATTTATAATATATTGTGTCAATTTTTTATGAAATAAATATAATATATTTTAAAACACTTATAATACATTTATATTGCATGCATAGTTTATTTTTAATACATAACAGATATATCATAATATTACTAAGTATTTCTATAGATAGTAATAAATAAAAAGTATTGCTAAAATCAGTAATTATTTATTAAAAAATGTTCTCCTTGATAATCTTTCCTTCAACAAATAGGGGTCGTAGGATAATATGGTGAGATATTTCAGATTTATTTCAAATTTAATTTTGTGATATCCCACTAAACATATCAAATTATAGTCTTTAAAATTTATCAAAAGTTAATTTTTTTTTATTTTCATCAAATATTTAACAACTTATATTTGATGAAAGGGAATTTTTTTTTACCATAAACATCAAGAAAATTTCATCAAATTTATAACAACGCAATACAAAAAATGCAGTAGACATTAAAAAAGATAGAAAAAACTACACCACAAAACTGTGTCATACTTAAAGAAATAAACAAAAAATAGCATAAACCACAAAAGTTATATCTCTAAACGTGAGTTCCCGCTATTTCTTTTTATATATAATCTCCATCAAACTTGACAAACACAATTTAATAAATATTTAATAGAGATTAAAAACATTAACTTCTAATAAGTTTAAGGATTAATGTATACTTAAAAAATTATTTGAATCTATCCTCAAACGCAACCTATCATATTTTCTTAGTCATATCTCCAGTAGGGCTTCTAGAGTCTTCTGAATTAGTGATTAAGAAACAACAAATTTGAAACAATTTTATCGTAAAATCTGAACCTTTGATTTTGATATGAGTTGACTGGAACGTGATCCACGTGCAAGATAATGTTATTTTCAAGTTTTTAAAAATAAAATAAAAATATTCAAGCTTGTAATTGTATGGTCTATATTTTTTTCTTAATTGGCAAGACATTAATGAGAACACGGAAAGACGACTTGGAAGTGGACTAGCTCTCTGAGTGAATGTTTTATGGACAATTTTTTGTTTGTTTGTTTGTTAAGTTTTGGTATTTTATTGATGAAGTAATGAGTATAAATATTATCTCACGTCATCTCGGGCAAAATCCATTACCTACCTAACTCAATCGACTAGGAAAGAAATAAACGAACAACCAAAAACAAAATACCTAACACTTTGAACTTCCCTGTCCCCTCTATCCCTTTGCTGGAGTTACTCTCAAATAGAGACATTTTAGTTTATCACTGTTAATGATGTTTCTTCTTGCTATTTTTAAACTGTTGAAATCTTGGTAGTTGCACCTTTCTTTATCGATTGCAATATTTGCCAAGTAGTTTGTTATTTGATTTCCTTTCCTGAAAATGTGCTGGAATGTATGTTGTTTGTCCTGCAAGGCTGTTTTGATTTTTGTCACCATCTCTGTGATTATGCAGGGACATGACCATTTTCCTTCTAGAATCTTGTATAATAGCATAGAGTGTGTTTGAATGATTATATTATTGTGCTGTTTCTGCCTGCTATGTTTACATACTTCTAGAATCGTCTTCGCTTCTACTATAATATTAGTGGTATTTTCAATAGTAACTCCTTCTGCATACGATAACTTCACCACATCATGACAATCCTCCCCTGCCATTGACCTATTAAGTCTAGTTTCTTTTTTTGGGTGGTAATAACAAAGTTTTGTAGTGAAAGAAAAATTAAGAATTGGACCTTTTTATATAGGCGCAAAAAAAAAAAGAAAAAAAAACTTTCTAGGAAAAAAAAGAGAGGAGAAAATGACAAAAATGGTCCATTGTGTTGAGGTTTGGCTCAAGTAGCTTGTGTATACACATTGAACAAAGGGCAACTTACATACATATAGAAAATATTTATTATTTATAATAATAATATTTTTTTCACTAGACACTTATAATATATTTATAATACAACTTTAATACAATTTTAATATATATGAGCAAGAATAATTTATAAAACTTATATAATACAAATTTTATGCATGAATAATATATTTACCACATACTTTAATCCATTTATAATATATTGTGTCAATTTTTTATGAAATAAATATAATATATTTTAAAACACTTATAATACATTTATATTGCATGCATAGTTTATTTTTAATACATAACAGATATATCATAATATTACTAAGTATTTCTATAGATAGTAATAAATAAAAAGTATTGCTAAAATCAGTAATTATTTATTAAAAAATGTTCTCCTTGATAATCTTTCCTTCAACAAATAGGGGTCGTAGGATAATATGGTGAGATATTTCAGATTTATTTCAAATTTAATTTTGTGATATCCCACTAAACATATCAAATTATAGTCTTTAAAATTTATCAAAAGTTAATTTTTTTTTATTTTCATCAAATATTTAACAACTTATATTTGATGAAAGGGAATTTTTTTTTACCATAAACATCAAGAAAATTTCATCAAATTTATAACAACGCAATACAAAAAATGCAGTAGACATTAAAAAAGATAGAAAAAACTACACCACAAAACTGTGTCATACTTAAAGAAATAAACAAAAAATAGCATAAACCACAAAAGTTATATCTCTAAACGTGAGTTCCCGCTATTTCTTTTTATATATAATCTCCATCAAACTTGACAAACACAATTTAATAAATATTTAATAGAGATTAAAAACATTAACTTCTAATAAGTTTAAGGATTAATGTATACTTAAAAAATTATTTGAATCTATCCTCAAACGCAACCTATCATATTTTCTTAGTCATATCTCCAGTAGGGCTTCTAGAGTCTTCTGAATTAGTGATTAAGAAACAACAAATTTGAAACAATTTTATCGTAAAATCTGAACCTTTGATTTTGATATGAGTTGACTGGAACGTGATCCACGTGCAAGATAATGTTATTTTCAAGTTTTTAAAAATAAAATAAAAATATTCAAGCTTGTAATTGTATGGTCTATATTTTTTTCTTAATTGGCAAGACATTAATGAGAACACGGAAAGACGACTTGGAAGTGGACTAGCTCTCTGAGTGAATGTTTTATGGACAATTTTTTGTTTGTTTGTTTGTTAAGTTTTGGTATTTTATTGATGAAGTAATGAGTATAAATATTATCTCACGTCATCTCGGGCAAAATCCATTACCTACCTAACTCAATCGACTAGGAAAGAAATAAACGAACAACCAAAAACAAAATACCTAACACTTTGAACTTCCCTGTCCCCTCTATCCCTTTGCTGGAGTTACTCTCAAATAGAGACATTTTAGTTTATCACTGTTAATGATGTTTCTTCTTGCTATTTTTAAACTGTTGAAATCTTGGTAGTTGCACCTTTCTTTATCGATTGCAATATTTGCCAAGTAGTTTGTTATTTGATTTCCTTTCCTGAAAATGTGCTGGAATGTATGTTGTTTGTCCTGCAAGGCTGTTTTGATTTTTGTCACCATCTCTGTGATTATGCAGGGACATGACCATTTTCCTTCTAGAATCTTGTATAATAGCATAGAGTGTGTTTGAATGATTATATTATTGTGCTGTTTCTGCCTGCTATGTTTACATACTTCTAGAATCGTCTTCGCTTCTACTATAGTATTAGTGGTGTTTTCAATAGTAACTCCTTCTGCATACGATAACTTCACCACATCATGACAATCCTCCCCTGCCATTGACCTATTAAGTCTAGTTTCTTTTTTTGGGTGGTAATAACAAAGTTTTGTAGTGAAAGAAAAATTAAGAATTGGACCTTTTTATATAGGCGCAAAAAAAAAAAGAAAAAAAAACTTTCTAGGAAAAAAGAGAGAGGAGAAAATGACAAAAATGGTCCATTGTGTTGAGGTTTGGCTCAAGTAGCTTGTGTATACACATTGAACAAAGGGCAACTTACATACATATAGAAAATATTTATTATTTATAATAATAATATTTTTTTCACTAGACACTTATAATATATTTATAATACATCTTTAATACAATTTTAATATATATTAGCAAGAATAATTTATAAAACTTATATAATACAAATTTTATGCATGAATAATATATTTACCACATACTTTAATCCATTTATAATATATTGTGTCAATTTTTTACGAAACAAATATAATATATTTTAAAACACTTATAATACATTTATATTGCATGCATAGTTTATTTTTAATACATAACAGATATTTCATAATATTACTAAGTATTTCTATAGATAGTAATAAAAAAAAAATATTGCTAAAATTAGTAATTATTTATTAAAAAGTGTTCTCCTTGATAATCTTTCCTTCAACAAATAGGGGTCGTAGGATAATATGGTGAGATATTTCAGATTTATTTCAAATTTAATTTTGTGATATCCCACTAAACATATCAAATTATAGTCTTTAAAATTTATCAAAAGTTAATATTTTTTTATTTTCATCAAATATTTAACAACTTATATTTGATGAAAGGGAATTTTTTTTTACCATAAACATCAAGAAAATTTCATCAAATTTATAACAACGCAATACAAAAAATGCAGTAGACATTAAAAAAGAGAGAAAAAACTACACCACAAAACTGTGTCATACTTAAAGAAATAAACAAAAAATAGCATAAACAACAAAAGTTATATCTCTAAACGTGAGTTCCCGCTATTTCTTTTTATATATAATTTCCATCAAACTTGACAAACACAATTTAATAAATATTTAATAGAGATTAAAAACATTAACTTCTAATAAGTTTAAGGATTAATGTATACTTAAAAAATTATTTTGAATCTATCCTCAAACGCAACCTATCATATTTTCTTAGTCATATCTCTAGTAGGGCTTCTAGAGTCTTCTGAATTAGTGATTAAGAAACAACAAATTTGAAACAATTTTATCGTAAAATCTGAACCTTTGATTTTGATATGAGTTGACTGGAACGTGATCCACGTGCAAGATAATGTTATTTTCAAGTTTTTAAAAATAAAATAAAAATATTCAAGCTTGTAATTGTATGGTCTATATTTTTTTCTTAATTGGCAAGACATTAATGAGAACACGGAAAGACGACTTGGAAGTGGACTAGCTCTCTGAGTGAATGTTTTATGGACAATTTTTTGTTTGTTTGTTTGTTAAGTTTTGGTATTTTATTGATGAAGTAATGAGTATAAATATTATCTCACGTCATCTCGGGCAAAATCCATTACCTACCTAACTCAATCGACTAGGAAAGAAATAAACGAACAACCAAAAACAAAATACCTAACACTTTGAACTTCCCTGTCCCCTCTATCCCTTTGCTGGAGTTACTCTCAAATAGAGACATTTTAGTTTATCACTGTTAATGATGTTTCTTCTTGCTATTTTTAAACTGTTGAAATCTTGGTAGTTGCACCTTTCTTTATCGATTGCAATATTTGCCAAGTAGTTTGTTATTTGATTTCCTTTCCTGAAAATGTGCTGGAATGTATGTTGTTTGTCCTGCAAGGCTGTTTTGATTTTTGTCACCATCTCTGTGATTATGCAGGGACATGACCATTTTCCTTCTAGAATCTTGTATAATAGCATAGAGTGTGTTTGAATGATTATATTATTGTGCTGTTTCTGCCTGCTATGTTTACATACTTCTAGAATCGTCTTCGCTTCTACTATAGTATTAGTGGTGTTTTTAATAGTAACTCCTTCTGCATACGATAACTTCACCACATCATGACAATCCTCCCCTGCCATTGACCTATTAAGTCTAGTTTCTTTTTTTGGGTGGTAATAACAAAGTTTTGTAGTGAAAGAAAAATTAAGAATTGGACCTTTTTATATAGGCGCAAAAAAAAAAAGAAAAAAAAACTTTCTAGGAAAAAAGAGAGAGGAGAAAATGACAAAAATGGTCCATTGTGTTGAGGTTTGGCTCAAGTAGCTTGTGTATACACATTGAACAAAGGGCAACTTACATACATATAGAAAATATTTATTATTTATAATAATAATATTTTTTTCACTAGACACTTATAATATATTTATAATACATCTTTAATACAATTTTAATATATATTAGCAAGAATAATTTATAAAACTTATATAATACAAATTTTATGCATGAATAATATATTTACCACATACTTTAATCCATTTATAATATATTGTGTCAATTTTTTACGAAACAAATATAATATATTTTAAAACACTTATAATACATTTATATTGCATGCATAGTTTATTTTTAATACATAACAGATATTTCATAATATTACTAAGTATTTCTATAGATAGTAATAAATAAAAAGTATCGCTAAAATCAGTAATTATTTATTAAAAAGTGTTCTCCTTGATAATTTTTCCTTCAACAAATATGGGTCGTAGGATAATATGGTGAGATATTCAGGTTTATTTCAAATTTAATTTTGTGATATCCCACTAAACGTATCAAATTATAGTCTTTTAAAATTTATCAAAAGTTAATATTTTTTTATTTTCATCAAATATTTAACAACTTATATTTGATGAGAGGGAATTTTTTTTGTAACGACCCATTAGGTCGTTTTGAGTATTAAGAATTTTTAGTTCATAAAAGTCTCAATTCATAAATATTTAGATGAAATTTTGGACTATTCGATAACTACGATTAAGTAATTGAAGGGTGATTTTAGATAATTAATTTAGTTGGTGGGTTAAAGTGTTAATTTAATTAATACTCTATACCAATTATTAAAGGAAAAGGATAGGGTTTATAAAATTTTATAAATAATTAGTTGGAGCAAAAAGAAAAAAAAATTGAAGAGAACATCGACAAGAAAAACGCAGAAACTAGAAGAAGAAAAAAAAATACGAAGGAAGAAAGAAAAGAAAGGGGAAAAGAAAAATAAAGGAGAAGAGCAAAATAGAAAATTTCATTCCAAAGCGTCAAGGTAATTATTCTAATCCTTTTCATTAAATTTTTATGTGATTATGAACATATTTTTAGTGTATATTGGTGGAGAAATAATATTAAAATAAGAAAATATGACCCTAGGGTTTTTCACATAAAATCTTGATTTGGGGATCGAATAACGATCCGTTTTAGCTGAAATTTGACATGTGAATTTATTTTATCATGAGTGAACATAATCGGAAAGAAAATTTCAGATTTGACTTCAATGACTCGGAATTACTTTTTGACCTAATTTTTTATCCGAAAATAAATATAGTTATATGGGTGTCATTGGATTCGTATTCTTATGAAGATTATGTCTTTGAACATATTTTGATAATTCGAAAGCATTACGAGAGGCTCAAGTTTTAAAGTGATTATTTAATTTAATTAAGGTTTAACCCTAGTTTTGAAATTCATAAAATATGGGAGTTGACATGTTAAGTGACATCAAGATTAGAAACGTGTTTATAGAATTGAGTGAGTTAATGGGGCTAGGTTAAACATATATATAATATTGGTGTTTACGGATTAGTTTACTTATAAATATTATATATTTGATAGATTGAGATTGGTTTGAGGCATTGAAGAAGGGGAAAGACATTGGTGGATTAACTTGCTTTACTTCGGTTCTTCGGTTGAGGTAGGTTATGGTTTTTTTTTATTCTATATCATAGATAGACTCTTAATAGTGATTGATATTCATTGGGTAATATGTGTGAAGTTTACTGCGCATTTAATTGTTGTGGTTTGGATGGTTGATATGTTGTTGTGATTGGTCTAAAATATCGAGGCCATGAAATCCATAATCTTGATCTTGTCCTATCAAAAATGATGCCTTGAATAAAGAAGGCTTGATGAAATATTGTTAATGAAGTGGAATGTAATCATGAAGAATGATAAATTAATTATATTTGGATCGGGTGTCACGTTCTAATACGATATATTTGTATCGGGTGTCACGTTCCGACATGATATATTTGGATCGGGTGTCACGTTCCGACACAGTATATTTGGATCGGGTGTCACATTCTGGCACGGTAATATTAAAGAAAAATAAATTAAAATGACTTAATACTACCCAATCTCCATAACTCATTTTCCAAAAGAGTGTGATGTGGAAGCTTGAGTCCTCATGTGTGATCTTGATATTGTTGACTGGTTATGTAATTGTTCATTGGTTGCCTCCTGTTAAGTGTTATAGTTGATTTTTCACTATTATTTTATGTATATTAATTTCTATTTTGAGTCGGCCGATGATATCTACTCAGTACATATTGTCCTGTACTGACCCCTACTTGTATCTTTTCTTGTTTTATTTTGTGGAGTGCAGCGAGTGTTCCACCGATTTCGACTCGACCTCAGTTCTAGTCAGTCTCAAGATCATCGGATTAAGATCATCGGATTTCAGGGTGAGCTATCCTTTTAGCTCGTGATGGATTCCCTCGGTTATGGCATAGTGTCTTTAGTTTTCGGACACATTTTGTTATTTGTTCATTTTGGTGTTTGATGTTTCCAGACTTAGTTTTAGAATTTAGATGTCCTTCATATGATGACTTTCAGATTTTGGGGAACGTTATGTAGTAAACTCTTGTGGATTGTTAATTCTTATTTTATAAGTTTGAGCTACCGCGTTGTTGTTGTACTTTATAAGTTGGGGTTCACATCGTTGGTTCTCCCACCTAGGAGGTTAAGGGTGGGTGCCACTCATGGCCCATTTTGGGTTGTGACAAACTTGGTATCAGAGCTTTAGGTTCGGTGATCTCATCACACAAGGACAGGTCTAGTAGAGTCTTGCGGAACGATATGGGGACGCCTTTACTTTTCTTCGAGAGGCTACGGGACTTTAGGAAAACTCCATTCCTTCTTTCTTTCGTGCTATTACTTGAATCCAATTGGTATCTAGGTGATACAAATTGGTATCTAACCTTCTTCACTCTATTTTTACAAATGTTCAGTACTAAAACAATAGCATCGCCTGAGCCAGCCATTAGGGTTGTAGCTAGAGGGGGTTAGTGACGAGAGATCATGGTAGAGGTCGCAGGAGAAAGCCCACCAGGGGTAGAGATCAGACATCTAGGCAACGTCTTCTAACTTCTTCATAGTAAAGTATATCCCCCGGACCTAAAGGGACAAGAGGGGAGATGAGTTCCAAAATATAGAGCAAGGAAAGATATTCGTTGTAGCCTGTGAGATCAGGTTTCATGCCTTATCCAAATATGCAACTTTGCTTCAGTCCAGAAAAGCGGATTTTGCCACTTTGTGAAAGGATTGTGGTCAGAATCTCTATTGTAGTTTCATAGATTGAGTGTATATCAAAAAGGGTCAGGATATGACTACTATAATGATATCGATGCTTACTTGGTTAGATTATGGATTGTGTTACTTCTGCTAGCGACCTGACCTATGAAAAAATGTATATCGCTTGGGATAGAGATAGAATGGGTCGAATTTGATAATGTTTTGTAGTTATTCAATGAGTAAGAAGGTGCGGATCATTTGAGGTACGATCTTTTTGATAGGTATATTGTGTTCTAGGGGTAGATCTTACATACGATTAATGTGTTTAGGTTGTTGAGTATATTCCAAAGATTCTAAATAAAGATCGGTGACTTCATCGTAAGCTCCAAAAAAGTGGATCGGTATAGGAACGACAAGATTATGGGTACAAGAAGACCCAACAAATAAACTTAGGTAAAGGCAATCGAAGATTTTAGTAAGAACGTACATATAAAATTGGGTTAGACCTTTGGAAGTGGTTGGTTTTGTGATAGAGGTGGAGGGGGTGAAGCCAGATAGCTTTGCTACAGAGCCCATTGCTATGCTTTCCCTAGGACGTCAAAGACAGAGACATTCGATGCTGTTATCACAGGTACTCTTCTGATCTGCGATCGCTTGGCTTCATATTGTTTGATCTTGGATCCATATTTTCATGTATCTTCCGTATTTGCTGACGTACTCGGTTTACATTGTGACTTACTTAACATGCCTATTCGTGTTTATACTACTATTGGTAAGTCTGTGCTAGTTGAGAAAGTTTATAGGTCTTGCCTTGTGACTTTTGTAGAGAGCAGAACTTATGTAGATTTGATTATTCTGGAGATGGTTGACTTTGATGTAATCTTGGGTATGACTTGGATCTCTCCAAATTTTGCTATCTTAGATTGCAATGCTAAGACTATGACATTAGCCAAGCCTGGGATGGATCAATTGGTATGGGAGGGTGACTATCTTCCCGCTCCAGGATGGATTATCTCTTTTCTTCGTACTAAGAGGTTGGTAAGTAAGGATTGTTTAGCCTTCCTAGCACATCTCAGGGATGATAGTTCTGGAGTGCCATCGATTGAGTCTATTTCGATAGTGCGTGAGTTTGTGGATGTTTTCCCCACAGATTTACCTGGTATGCCACCTAATAGAGATATAGATTTTTGTATCGACCTGGAGCCCGACACTCGCCCTATTTCTATTCTACCTTATAGAATGGCCCCAGCTGAGTTGAGGGAGTTGAAGGCCCAACTTCAGGAGTTGTTGGGTAAAGGTTTTATTAGACCGAGTGCCTCTCCTTGGGGTGCTCCAGTCTTATTTGTAAAGAAGAAGGATGGTAGCCTTCGTATATGCATAGACTACAGGCAGCTGAACAAGGTGACTATTAAAAATAGGTATCCCCTTCCTCGCATTGATGACTTATTCGATCAGTTGGAAGGTGCTTGTGTTTTCTCAAAAATTAATTTAAGGTCTGGTTACCATCAGCTGAAAATACGGGCAACAGATGTACCGAAGATGGTTTTACGAACCAGGTATGGTCACTATGAATTCTTGGTAATGTCTTTTGGGCTTACAAATACGTCTGCTGCTTTTATGAGTCTGATTAATGGAATCTTTAAGCCATATTTAGACCTCTTTTATTGTTTTTATTGATGATATATTGATCTACTCAAAGAGCCGAAAAGAACATGAAGAGCACCTGAGAATTGTTCTGGGATTGTTAAGGGAGAAAAGGCTATATGCCAAATTCTTCAAGTGTGAGTTCTGGCTTGATTCAGTGTATTTCTTAGGGCACGTGGTTTCTAAGGAGGGAGTGATGGTGGATCCCAGAAGATTGAAGCAGTGAAGAGTTGGGCAAGACCCACTAATGTCTCAAAGGTAAGGAGCTTTATTGGTTTGGCTAGCTACTACCGCCGGTTCGTCAAGGAATTTGCTTCCATTGCTTCCCAGCTGACCAATCTGACCGAGCAAAAATTTCCATTTGTGTGGTCGGATGAGTATGAAGAGAGTTTCTAAAATTCAAGACTTTATTGACTACTGCACCGATTCTTGCCTTGCTAGTAGAAGGTAAGAATTTCATTGTTTATTGTGATGCATCATATTCTGGTTTAGGCGCAGTGCTAATACAGGAGAAGAATGTAATTGTCTATGCATCAAGACAATTGAAGGTGCATGAACGTAATTACCCCACTCACGATTTGGAGTTGGCTACGATCGTATTTGCATTGAAGTAGTGGAGACATTATCTATATGGGGTAAATTGTGAAGTGTATACAGATCATCGCAACTTACAACATGTGTTCACTCAAGAGACTTGAATTTGAGGCAGAGGAGGTGGATGGAATTGCTAAAGGACTATGATATCACTATTCTTTATCACCCGAGAAAAGCTAATGTAGTGGCCGATGCCTTGAGCAGAAAAGTAGGGAGCATGAAAAGTTAGCTGATTTGCAGGTTTCTAAATGTCCATTGTCTAGAGAGGTTCAAACTTTGGCTAATGACTTTATGAGTCTGGAAGTAATCGAGAAAAGAGGATTCTTGGCTTGTGTGGAGGCAAGATCTTCTTTCCTTGACAAGATTAAAGAAAAGCAATTTGAGGATGAGAAGCTGAGCCGGATTCGTGATATAGTCTTCCAGGAAGAGGCCAAAGAGGCCGTGATCGATGAGAAAGGTGTCTTGAGGATTAAGAGGCGGGTATGTGTGCCCCGTATTGATAATTTAATTCAGACTATTCTTGTAGAGACTCATAATTCGAGGTAGTCTATACATCCTGGTGCAACCAAGATGTATCGCGATCTGAAACAACATTATTGGTGGAGCAGAATGAAGTGTGACATTGTTGATTTTTTTGCCCATTGTCTAAATTGTCAACAGATAAAATATGAGCACCAAATGCCTGGAGGAAAACTTCAAAGAATGCCCATTCCTGAATGGAAGTGGAAAAGAATTGCAATGAATTTTGTGGTCGGCCTTCCAAAGACATTAGGTAAGTTTGATTCGATATGGGTGATTATTGACCGGTTAACTAAGTCTGCTCACTTCATTCCAGTCAAGGTGACTTATAATGCAGAGAAGTTAGCCAAACTCTATATCCGCAAAATTATTCGATTACATGGAGTTTTAATTTCTATCATATCAGATAGAGGTACGCAATTTACTTCTAACTTTTAGAGGATCTTGCATACTGAGTTAGGTACTAGATTGGATATTAGTACTGCATTTCACCCTCAGACTGATGGGCAGTCCGGGAGGACAATTCGAGTGCTGGAGGATATGCTTCGTGCGTGCGTAATAAATTTTGGTGGTTATTGGAATCAGTTCCTACCCTTGGCAGAGTTTTCGTATAATAATAGTTATCACTCGAGTATTGATATGAATCCATTTGAGGCATTGTATGGGAGGATATGTAGGTCTCCTATTGGTTAGTTTGATGCGTTTGAGGTAAGACCTTGGAAAACTGATATTTCGAGGGAATCATTAGAGAGGGTGAAATTCATTCAGGAGAAGCTTCTAGCAGCTCAGAGCAGACAGAAGAAGTATGCAGATCGAAAGGTCAAGGACATGGAGTTTATGGAAGGAGAGCAAGTGTTGTTGAAGGTTTCACCCGTGCAGGGTGTGGTGAGATTTGGTAAGCGAGGTAAGCTCAGTCCAAGGTATATTGGGCTGTTTGAAGTTCTTAAGCGTGTTGGAGAGGTGGCCTACGAATTAACTTTACCTCCAGGGTTGTCTAGAGTGCACCCAGTGTTTCATGTGTCTATGCTAAAGAAATATCATAGTGATGGAAACTATATTATTCGCTGAGATTTGGTCTTGCTTGATGAGAACTTGTCTTACGAGGAGGAGCCTGTAGCTATTCTTGACAGGGAGGTCCACCAGTTGAGGTCAATGGAGATTACGTCTGTAAAGGTCCAGTGGAGGAATCTCCCTGTTGAGGAGTCCACTTGGGAGATTGAGACTAATATACGTGAAACATATCCACATCTGTTCGTCGAGTTAGGTAGCCTTTTCAACCCTCGCTCTTCTTTTGACCGTTCGGGGATGAACGGTGGGTAAATTGATATCTGTTGTAACGACCCATTAGGTCGTTTTGAGTATTAAGAATTTTTAGTTCATAAAAGTCTCAATTCATAAATATTTAGATGAAATTTTGGACTATTCGATAACTACGATTAAGTAATTGAAGGGTGATTTTAGATAATTAATTTAGTTGGTGGGTTAAAGTGTTAATTTAATTAATACTCTATACCAATTATTAAAGGAAAAGGATAGGGTTTATAAAATTTTATAAATAATTAGTTGGAGCAAAAAGAAAAAAAAATTGAAGAGAACATCGACAAGAAAAACGCAGAAACTAGAAGAAGAAAAAAAATACGAAGGAAGAAAGAAAAGAAAGGGGAAAAGAAAAATAAAGGAGAAGAGCAAAATAGAAAATTTCATTCCAAAGCGTCAAGGTAATTATTCTCATCCTTTTCATTAATTTTTTATGTGATTATGAACATATTTTTAGGGTATATTGGTGTAGAAATAATGTTAAAATAAGAAAATATGACCCTAGAATTTTTCACATAAAATCTTGATTTGGGGATCGAATAACGATCCGTTTTAGCTGAAATTTGACATGTGAATTTATTTTATCATGAGTGAACACAATCGGAAAGAAAATTTCAGATTTGACTTCAATGACTCGGAATTACTTTTTGACCTAATATTTTATCCGAAAATAAATATAGTTATATGGGTGTCATTGGATTCATATTCTTATGAGGATTATGTATTTGAACATATTTTGATAATTTGAAATCGTTACGAGAGGCTCAAGTTTTAAAGTGATTATTTAATTTAATTAAGGTTTAACCCTAGTTTTGAAATTCATAAAATATGGGAGTTGACATGTTAAGTGACATCAAGATTAGAAACGTGTTTATAGAATTGAGTGAGTTAATGGGGCTAGGTTAAACATATCTATAATATTGGTGTTTACAGATTAGTTTACTTATAAATATTATATATTTGATAGATTGAGATTGGTTTGATGCATTGAAGAAGGGGAAAGACATTGGTGGATTAACTTGCTTTACTTCGGTTCTTCGGTTGAGGTAGGTTATGGTTTTTTTTATTCTATATCATAGATAGACTCTTAATAATGATTGATATTCATTGGGTAATATGTGTGAAGTTTACTGCGCATTTAATTGTTGTGGTTTGGATGGTTGATATGTTGTTGTAATTGGTCTAAAATCCCGAGGCCATGAAATCCATAATCTTGATCTTGTCCTATAAAAAATGATGCCTTGAATAAAGAAGGCTTGATGAAATATTGTTAATGAAGTGGAATGTAATCATGAAGAATGATAAATTAATTATATTTGGATCGGGTGTCACGTTCCAACACGATATATTTGGATCGGGTATCACGTTCCGACATGATATATTTGTATCAGGTGTCACTTTCCGACACGGTATATTTGGATCGGGTGTCACGTTCCGGCATGGTAATATTAAAGAAAAATAAATTAAAATGACTTAATACTAGCCAATCTCGATAACTCATTTTCCAAAAGAGTGTGATGTGGAAGCTTGAGTCCTCATGTGTGATCTTGATATTGTTGACTGGTTATGTAATTGTTCATTGGTTGCCTCCTGTTAAGTGTTATGGTTGATTTTTCACTATTATTTTATGTTTATTAATTTCTATTTTGAGTCGGCCGATGATATCTACTCAGTACATATTGTCCTGTACTGACCCCTACTTGTATCTTTTCTTGTTTTATTTTGTGGAGTGCAGCGAGTGTTCCACCGATTTCGACTCGACCTCAGTTCTAGTCAGTCTCAAAATCATCGGATTAAGATCATCGGATTTCAGGGTGAGCTATCCTTCTAGCTCGTGATGGATTCCCTCGGTTATGGCATAGTGTCTTTAGTTTTCGGACACATTTTGTTATTTGTTCATTTTGGTGTTTGATGTTTCCAGACTTAGTTTTAGAATTTAGATGTCCTTCATGTGATGACTTTCAGATTTTGGGGAACGTTATGTAGTAAACTCTTGTGGATTGTTAATTCTTATTTTATAAGTTTGAGCTACCACGTTGTTGTTGTACTTTATAAGTTGGGGTTCACATCGTTGGTTCTCCCACCTAGGAGGTTAAGGGTGGGTGCCACTCATGGCCCATTTTGGGTCGTGACACTTTTACCATAAACATCAAGAAAATTTCATCAAATTTAAAACAATGCAATACAAAAAAATGCAGCAGACATTTAAAAAGATAGCAAAAACTACACCACAAAATTGTGTCATACTTTAAGAAATAAACAAAAAATAGCATAAATAACAAAAGTTATATCTCTAAACGTCTTTTTATATATAATTTCCATCAAACTTGACAAACACAATTTATGTAACACCCCATTTTTTTTTCCATCAAGACTCGAACCATTATTCATATGCGTATAGACTTGAACTGAATGACTTTTAATTGTATATATGAGTTAGGATCAATTCCTAAGTATTTGAAGAATATTAGATGTGGTTTAGGGTGTTAAGGGATCTCTAAAACCAAGTCAAGCCCAAAGAATTTCTATCGACTAAGTTTTCGTATGAGACCGTAGAAGGGTCAACTTAAAATGACAATATCACCTAAAATATAACGAATTGGGTGGACCATGCAAATTAAAGGTATTTGAGTCTTCTTACCAACGCCACCAAGATTACAATTTTTGAAGTTCAGAGTAAAAAGTTAGGTTCTCTTAACAAGAAGGGTGCGCGCCAAATCCGTGTCGCAGAATTGGCCAATTTTTGCTTCAACTCAAAATTTCAGCAAAAATTGAACTATGGGAGAACAAGTACGCGACATGGACATGTTCCAACTTAGTTCAAATTCTGCTAGTTTTCATATTTTTGGGAGGGACTTCTTGGTCTTTTGCCCACCTTTCCCAAAGCTTAACCGTAGCCATTTTGGGACAAACAAAATAAGTTCCCTCATAATATCCAAAGAGTTTTCCTCTTCTTCACCTTAGGAGATTTGAGAGAAGAGACTAGAAAGGAGAAGAAGAGGAAAGATTCAAGATCTTCAAGCCATGTTTTTGATTTTTGGTGAGATAATCTCCATTCCAGGTACGTAAGGCTACTCATAATGTTGGATTGAGTTCATCCACATGCCCTACATCTTCATTGATTTGAGTTGAGTTGAGTTTGAGGTTCCATGAGTTGAGTTCTTGAGTTATCTATAATTTCTATTGAGTTTTGTATATAAATTCATATATATTAATGATGTTCTTGAGTTGAGTTTTGTTGAGACTATGGATTCATGTATTTATTCACATGAACCCAAGATGAGATTTCATTTTTCTCATAATTTCTCTTGATGTTGAGATTGATGGTTTTTCATGTATAACTAAAATATTGCTTTCAATGTGAGGTGATGCATATTTTAATGAGTTTGATGAAATTGAACATAGAGTTAAATGAGGATTTTGGAGAAACAAGTTTGATGATGATGTAAATGATGCTCATCTTTAAAAAGTGAAATGGTTGATGAAGATGTAATGTTGATGATGATGTTTTGAGATGTAATGAATTGGAGTCTAATGTGACTACATGATATGGTTTGCGTAATTCGATTTGATTGGAGTCTTGTGAGCACTTTGAGTATAAATGATTGTTTGAGAAAGAGTTTTAGTAATGATTTGTGAACGTTTTTGCAAAAAATATTTATACACTATTTTGAGTTTAAAGAATGGTTATTTTCATCTTTGATTTAGAAAGAGTTTGAGCATGAGTATTTTGAGTATAAACGAGTTGAATATTTTTATATTAAAACGTCTATTTTGAGTTTGACTTGAGGAGTGAAATTTATATTTTAAATGCATTTAATATTTACTGAATGATTGATTTGAAAGCATATCTTAAATGAAAACATTAACGATTGTTGATTTGAAGTCCTGATGAGTCATGAATGAGTCTTGAAAGAATTGTCTAATTGAATGAAGTGATGATTGTAATTGATTGAGTTTTGAAAGAAGGTCCAATGAGGCCAGATTGATTGAGTTTTGAAAATAGTCCAATGAGACTAAATGAGTTGATTTAAACTAAGTCCAAAAGAGACTAAATGAGTATTTTGAGTATTTTACTCACCTGATAGATATGTGTATATTGAGTCTTGAGAGGAGTATTGAGCACCGAATTGAGTAAGAGTATAGTTCCTACTCGAATCCCATAAACTACATAGACAACGTAGGAAATGATTGAACTGTTAAAGTCAGATATTTCCTATTTCATTGTCTTAACATGATAGGACTTGATTGATTATTGGATCCATGATTGGTTGATTCGTTCATACTCTGATAAAGTATGGATGGACATGGCAACAACGTTTGCTTGTTGTACATCACTGGCTCATAGATGATGGTTTTTGGTTAGAGAAACTCCCAAATTGAGTGGATTGTGCATGATATAATTGGTTTGATTAAGATTGTAAATGATTGAGTCGAATTGCAAAATATTTTTAAATTCTAATTTGCATATTTGTTGAGTTGAGTCATTTGAGTTTATTATTGAGTTGATTGAATACTTGGTTGATTGGTTTGAATGGTCTTATAGATGATTGAGTCGATTTGTAAAACATTTCTAAATTCTAATTCACGTGTCTATTGAGTTGAGTCCTTTGACTTTATTCGTTGAGTATATGATTGGATTGGATTAAATGGTATGTGATTGGATTGAATCTGATTGTATATGATTGGATTGGATCGGATTGTATATGATTGGATTGGATCGAATTGTATATGATTTGATTGGATCAGATTGGTCTCTGTCTAAACCGCATTCTTACTTTAGACTTATGACACCTTGATTGAGTCTCTCTTATCTTTCTGATTTGAGATATTTGGACTTATATTTTTCTACCTTGATGTATGTTTCATTCTGTCATATTACATACTCGTACATTCCACGTACTGATGTCCACTTGGATCTGCATCATTTCATGATGCAGAGACATGTTTAAGAGATCATCAATAGGCGCATTGTTGAGGATCTGTTCACAATCAGCTTATTGGTGAGACCTCCCCTACATTCGGAGGATACCACTTATGTTATTCTTGCGTTGAGTTTAGTTTTTTAATTTTGATTTGAGGTAGACATGAACTTGTTATTGGCACCAATTAGATAGTAGTGATAGAGGCTTCATAGACTAGATAGTGATGGATCTATTGAGTGTTTTATTTTCTTGAATTGTTCTTGTCATACTATTTAATGACATAGATTGGAGCTTGATTTGTTGGCCCATGACCTTTATTCCTTGAGCTAGATTGTTGATTGGAATTGCCCACCTAATTATCTCTTTAGTTTAAGTTTTCCGCTGATTGAATGAATGAATGGATGTGTGATCAGGCCAAGTTGTTCTCTTAGGAGCCAGCAATGATTTCAGAGTGTCGACCACGTCTAGGGTACCCTCCCGGTGCGTGATAATTTAATAAATATTTAATAGAGATTAAAAACATTAACTTCTAATAAGTTTAAGGATTAATGTATACTTAAAAAATTATTTGAATCTATCCTCAAACGCAACCTATCATATTTTCTTAGTCATATCTCCAGTAGGGCTTCTAGAGTCTTCTGAATTAGTGATTAAGAAACAACAAATTTGAAACAATTTTATCGTAAAATCTGAACCTTTGATTTTGATATGAGTTGACTGGAACGTGATCCACGTGCAAGATAATGTTATTTTCAAGTTTTTAAAAATAAAATAAAAATATTCAAGCTTGTAATTGTATGGTCTATATTTTTTTCTTAATTGGCAAGACATTAATGAGAACACGGAAAGACGACTTGGAAGTGGACTAGCTCTCTGAGTGAATGTTTTATGGACAATTTTTTGTTTGTTTGTTAAGTTTTGGTATTTTATTGATGAAGTAATGAGTATAAATACTATCTCACACCACCTCGGGCAAAATTCATTACCTACATGACTCAATCGACTAGGAAAGAAATAAAAGAACAAATAAAAATAATACACCTAACACTTTGAACTTCCCTGTCCCCTCTATCCTTTTGCTGGATTACTCTCAAATAGAGGCATTTTGGTTTATCACTATTAATGATGTTTCTTTTTGCTACTTTGAAACTGTTGAAAACTTGGTAGCTGCACCCTTCTTTATCGATTGCAATACTTGCCAAGTGTTTGCTATTTGATTTCCTTCCTTGAAAATGTGTTGGAATGTATGTTGTTTGCCCTGTAAGGATGTTTTGATTTCTGTCACCATCTCTGTGATTATGCAGAGACATGACCATTTTCCTTCTAGAATCTTATATAATAGCATTGAGTGTGTTTGAATGATTATATTATTGTGTTGTTTCTGCCTGCTATGTTTACATGCTTCTAGAATCGTCTTCGCTTTTACTATAGTATTAGTGGTGTTTTCAATAGTAACTCCTTCTACATACAGTAAATTGCCTCTTTCATTCCTCAAATAAAAAGGTATGCCTTTTATCCAGATCCACTTGTAAATTTTGTTTTCTCCTTCTTTACGCCTTATATACTGCCTAGCTGATTTCACAGAAAAGGTTCCTTTATTTCTATGTCTAGGAGGATGAATATTATGATTGATATACTCTACTAGCTCCTGTGACAGTATATCATTCAAAATTTCTATGTCTTATTTTCCCTTCTATACTAATTGATCAACCCTTTTGTATTTTTCTTTCCATTCATAGTCTTCTCTTGTAATGGTGTACAAGTTTCTCATTCCCATCAGTTATCATGCCACACTATGCTGATTCCTTTCTTAGTATCCAAAAGATTTGTTGCTTAATAAGATCTCTGGCCTGTAGCATTTTATTCCACACTTGTGATCTTCCATTTTCTATTCCCAACACCACTTCATTTGCATGATCCTTTCGACAATACTTATTCCTTATATACTCACTCCATAGTAATGGCTTTGTTCGAAAATTCTACCATAGTTTACAAAATGGGGCCATTGATACATCTTTAATTAGTCTGAATCCTAGTCCCCCTTCCTTCTCTAGCAAGCATAAGTTGCTCCACTTTGTCTAATGTCTTCCTCTCCCTCCAACACAACTGCTTCAAAAAAATTGTGCCATCATTTTTTTAGCTTGATTCATTACATTCATGGGAGGATTCATGTCTGACAGGCAATGAATGAGAGTGCTTTAGAGCACATGTTTTATTAGAATAAATTTTCTTCCATCGGATAGTAATTTTCCTTTCCATACCTGAATTTTTGAACCAATCCTTTGTAAAATCTGCTGATACTATATTTTCTGCTTCTTTTTATAAAACATAGGGCATCCCAAGTAAGTGAAAGGGAATTCCTTTCTTAGAATATCTGTTGCTACCTCAACTATCACTGCTTCTCCTCTTGCTATAGAATGATGCATATAAATAACACTCTTTTTCTTGTTTATTTTCTGCCCAAAAGTATCTTCATATCTCTTCAAAGTATCTGTAGTCATCTGCATTATTCTCACTTTTGCCTTACATATTATAATCATATCATCTGTAAAATGCTAAATGATTCACTTTGAGACTACCCTTGGCATTCTAAACATCTTAAAGTCCTTCTTCTCCATAAGAGCATTTAGAGATCTAGACATAACTTCAGCTGCCAATATAAATAGGGTAGGTGAGAGAGGATCACCCTGTTTAAGTTCTCTAGATGATTTAAAGAATCCCTTTGTCTGTCCATTTAGTAGAATCTAGTATCAGTTGTTACTGATTAGTCTGAACACCATATCAATAACCCTTTCCCAAAATCTATTCTTCTTAATACCTTAGTCATGAATATCCATTCTACCCTGTCATAATCTTTTATCATATCCATTTTTATAATTATATTTGGTGGCTTTCCTCTTATTTCAGCAATGATTTCTTGTACTAATTGCACATTCTCTGCTATACTCCTTCTTGCACAAATCTTGCTTATTTCGGAGAAATAATATTAGGTAACACTTCCTTAAGTCGTTCATGAATAATTTTTGAAAAGATTTTATTCATGAAATTACTTAAAATGATAGGTCTAAGATTTGAGAAAGTATTCACATTAACCTTTTTAAGAATAAGCACTAAATTCGTATGGGTTATAAACCTCGGTAGCTCAATCCCTTCAAAGAAATCCCTGACCATACTGTAAATATCCTCTCCAATGATGTCCTATGTTTACTGATAGAAAGTTCATGTCATTCCATTCGGCCCTCCTGCACTATCCTTAGTTAGTCCCATGATTGCCTCTTTGACTTCGTCTACTGAAGGCATTCCCTAAAGTTGCTCTATTTCTTCCTCACTAATCATGATTGGTAGTTCATTCAACATTTCAAATTCATCCCTATCTGCTTGTTTTGTAAACTGCTTTATGTAGAACTCTTCAGCTACCTTTTTAATGTCTTCTTGATCCTCTAACCATTCCCCATCATCATTCTAGATTTTGTTCACTCTAAGTCTGTTCCTTCTCCCCTTGACTATTATATAGAAGAACTTTTTGTTTCTCTCCCCATCCTTGAACCATCCCATCCCTTCTTTCTGTTTCCATAATTCCTCCTCCCTAGAAAGTTATTTTTTAAGCTCCGCTTGAGTTTTGTGAAGCTTTTCCCTATTGGATTCTGATGGGTCTATCTCAAATTGAGTTTTCTGAACTTTAATGACTTCCTCTAAAGTGATTATCTCCTGAAATATATCTCCAAAAGTATCTTTACTCTATTTGGCCAAAGCTTTCTTTAATCTTTTTAGCTTATGATGGAATAAGATTAAATGATCCTCTTCAAAATATGCTTTCCAGTGTTGCTTTATCACCTCCTTAAAAGAACTTTCTCTTAACCAGAAATTAAGAAATTTAAACGGTTTTACTAAGTACTCCACCTCCAGTATTGGAAAGAGATCTTGTAATTTTTCATTGCCCATCACCCTATATAGCCTTTTAAAAATGCACTTTGTATCTGTTCTACCATTCCACCAAATATATTTACCTCCTTTAAATACCTTATCCTCTAAATTACACACATTAATACAATGATTGAAGTCCCTGACTTCCCTTTCGAAAACTGGTAGACCCCTTAGCTTCTCCTCTTCATTACTTATTACATTGAAATCTTCCCCTATCAGCCAAGGGTCATTGATACTAGTTGCCAACTCCTCTATGGATTCCCATAGCCTTTGTCTTTCACTTTGCGTACATTTAGCATATATAATTAATACCACCACTTCTATGCCCAACCCTTGATTCTGAAGTTTGAGTGTTAGCATTTGTTCTTCATCTCCTTCTAGCGAGCATTCCAGTGCTTCATCAATGAATGCCCAAATTATGCCATTCACATTTGCCACTGCATGTTTCATCCTTAGCTTCTTTCTGAAAACCTCTAGTTCTTACTTCTCCTCAAACGGTTCTGAAAGACCCATAAAGTAAAATTGGTTTCTTTTATGAAGATTAATAAGCCTAGTAAACTCCTTTTGAGTGTTTAGATCTAATATTCCAAATTAGAGCTCTTATTGATATTTAGTATTTTTGATAATCGTTCTCCTATACCTTGAAGAAGCTTGTGCCGCATTGAGTTCTCCTCCCCCTTGCTTCTTTGGCTTGGTGTGTGATCCTTTTAACATGTATATCTGTTTAGGGGATAAATCTCCTTCTATATCTACCTTCTCTATGTTTTGTGCCATATCTTCCTTTTCATTATTCAATTCTGTTGATTCAATACGTCCCTCCCGATTATCTTTCTAGATCACTAGTTGCATTACTTCTATCACGCCCCGGGAGGATACCCTAGATGTGATCGGCACTCGAAAACTATTTCTGGACTTCAAGTGAACCACCTGATTCAGTAACACTATCTTTCAATCACATTCACTCAATGGAGGACTCCATTATAAACATATCATTTCATATTAGAGGGGCCGAAGGCCAAACACTATCAACCTAACAAAATAAATATAATAAGACTCCTCAAAATGACAGTCCAACCTCCCCACACTCTAGTCTATGAAGCCTCTATCAAAGTCTAGGAGGTGCTAATGATAAGCCCATGGCTACCAACAATCAAAATAAAGGAAACGACAACAAAACTATACAAGAAAGCTCAACACCCTTCGGAAACTAGGAGGACTCACCAGCTGGCTGGGAGTGTATGTGGATCTTCAATAGAGCGCCGGTTGATAATCTCTAGTACCTGTCGCTGCATCATGAAATGATGCAGGCCAAATGCCGTTAGTACATGGAATGTACGAGTATGTAAAATGGCCAAATGAAATAATATTAGGAGGGACTAAATCAACTCGGGAACTTTAACTCGGAAAGAAATACAACTCAACAAGCGTCCTAAGTCTAAACAAGAATATAGCTTAGACGGGACCAAATCATATACAATAAACTTAATCAGACTCGTAGTACTACCAAGACCTATGTGGGATTTTCTCTTATCCGACAACCATCACTTATGAGCCAGTGAAAGTATAATAAGCCGACGTTTTTACCGCATCCGTTCATACTTTGCCAGAGTATGAACGAATCAACCAATCATGGATCCAATCCAACCAAGTCCTATAATGTCAGGACAATAATTTTGGGGAAACATCCGACTTTAACGGTTCAATCCCCTCCTACGTTTGGTGACGTAGTTATTGGGTTTGAGTATGGATGATACTTTTGCCAAATTCGGTGCTCGATACTCCTCCCAAGACTCAATGCTCATAAAACTCCATTCAATCAACTTAATAAAATCATATCGACAAGTCTCATTACAACCTTGTCAACTCATCAACTCTACCACAATCAAATATCTCATAATCATATCTTTCAAGAGTAATTTAAATGCACATTTATAGCAACATATAGACATAACCAATCATTTCCTCCATCCATTTGATTAATCTTTGAGACTCATCACAACTTCAAGGCTTTAAATTGACACTTCAAAATAAGCAACATTTTAAAGAAAACTAACATCCTTTATCATAATCTACATAGTTAAGAAGATCAATAAAGCATATTTAACAACTCATCTTCATCAACTCATACTCACATAAAGGCTATTTTTAGAAGTTTCTTGACTCAACCTCATCAACATAGCAAGAATCAATTTAATAGATGACAAGACTCAGGTGAACATAACCCTAGCAAGAAACTCCATTCCTATGGACATTTATTCTCAAAGAAGGTATAGGGCACATGGGTGGACTCAACCCATGTTTTAGATAGCCTTACATACCTTAGTGAAGACTTGAAGAAAACCTTGTTGTTGGGTCTTCAATGGGAAGCTCGAAGTCTTGAAGCTCTTGGAATAAATCCTTGTTGGAAATGGAGAAGAAGAAGAAAAAGAAGAAAAAGAAGAAGAGAGGATTTTCTAGGGCTTTTTTAGAGAGAGAAAGAGGCTGAAAATTATGTTCCCAAATGCTCAAGGATGATACATATATAATTTGGGAAAAATTCCCAAATTGCCCCTTCTCAAAAGTTCTGAAAAATAGGCTAAAAAGCTCCTGGCGCGATAGTGGCGCATTGCGCCATTGCAGCGCCAAGTCGATTAGGCCTAAAAACTTGCACATCTGTTAGTGATGCGCCACGCCAAGGACCAAACTACTGAGGCACATTCTTGGCGCGATAGTGGCGCATCGCGCCCTTACAGCGCCAAGGCCATGTTTTATGGGTTCTGAAAATTTGGCTTGAAAAACTCTACACATCTCATAGTGGCTCGCCGCGCCAGGGACCAAACTACTGAGGCATGTTCCTGGCGCAATAGTGGCGCATCGTGCCACTGTGGCGCAAACTCCGTTTTCCAGCAATTGCAACCCAGGCCTGAAATCCCTGCCGTGCTAGTTCGTCTTAGGATCGTCATATCTTTCGACTCCGAACTCCAAAAATTACATTCTTAGTGGCATTGGAAAGAAGACTCGACGACCTTTAATTTAATAGGTTGTGGGCCACCCAAATTGTCGTCTTTCAAAAGGTAGGGTCATTAGAAGTCGACCTCTTATATGAACTCATCCTAAAACTTAGCCACGACGGATCTTTTGGGCTTAGCTCCGTCTTAGGGGTCCTTGGTGACCCCACATCACCTCTAACACTGCTCAATTCCTCAGAGACTGATCTTAACTCATGCATATACTTCACAATACTCGAGTTCGACCCTACCCGTCCATAAGAAGGGTCCGAATCTTAGGGAAATTTTTTGAGGGGTGTTACAACTTCCTTATTACTTGGTTCATAAATCACCATGGTTCTATCCTTTTCTTCATTGTTTTGTCCCTCTTTTACATCTTGTTCTTCTTTATTTTATTTTGCATCAACTTCCCCTTCCTCTTGTTCCTGCAATTGTCTCCTTATCAATTTGTTTTTCTAGTTGTGTCTCAGTTTTCCTTGTATCAGATTCTCCTTCCTCTTGTTCCTTTACAATTATCACCTATTGCCCCTTTTCTTGTCTCCCAAAATTCCTTTTCACCCATTCTTTCGTGCTTCCATGAAACTTATTTGTATTATTAGTTTCGTCATCTTGTTCTTTCTCTTCTCTCAATGCAGCAAAATAATGTCATCTTTTACATCCTCTTTCCCTTCTATATGCCCATATTTATCCCTCTTATATTTGTTCCTCCTTCAAACCATCCACTCCTATTTTTTGTGTTTTGGCCCCACAATCTTTCCACTCGTCAACGTTATTATTTCTTTCCTTTCTCTCCTTGCTTATTTTTGAGTTCTTTTTCCTCCTGATTTTGCTCTTTTTCAATCCTTGAATCGTACAGTTCCAAATGGATTACCCAGCAACTGTGTTCGTCATGTCCTTGTAAGCAACATTTCTTACAGTATTTGGGCATGTAGTCGTATTGCACTTTGATCCACTTAAACTTTATAACCCCCGTCATATCATCTTCTTCCGTTATTCTAACTATTTGTGGCAACTTCGCAGTCAGAGCTACCTCTATTTTGACTTTAGCACAACTAGGTCTTGTGTGATTCCATGTTTCCATGTCTACAGTTAGTGGCTTACCTGTTGCTGCACCTATAGAGAAAATTGCCTCCTTCGCAAAAAAGTTAGGTGAAAGATCTAGAAAGGATATCCTTGCTACTCCTATCGTTATTTCAACATCTGGTTCAAACCAAGGGTCTCATTTTAGTGTTCTCATCTGCAAATAATTCTCTCTCGCTTTCACATAGAAGGTTGATGTTGAAAGCAGATGCACATAGTCCTCCAAACTTGTGAGTATGATTAAGATATGTCTTGTGTCCAAAACGCCAATAGCTCTCTCTCTTTTAATTCCGCATTGACTCGGTATTGTTCGCCTCAACTCCATTATTTCAGGTTTACCATACGAGAATTTTCCAATAATGGCAAATTGTAGATTTTTCTGAATGATAAGAGATTTGACTTCCGATGCTTTTCAAGTGATATTCGGTTCTCCATGAATCATTACTACAAGCTTGGGGAGAACACTAATCTGTGGTGTGGTGGTCAATTTTAGTTTAACAATATTGGCAAACTAGGCACTATTTGGTTCTTTAGCTTTAGTATTTTGTTGATCTGGATTGCTTTTCAGAGGTAAGGGTGAAAACTCCTCCGGTGGGATAGTCCCACCAGTAGTGGCTGTGGCCGTGATAGCCTAATCTGCAAGGTTAAATAGCTTACAACTCCTCAAGCCAAAACCCAGCAAACAGATAGAACAAAGAAATATTGCAGGATAACAGATATCAAGAAAGTAGCAGCAAAGAAAATATACCAAAATATGCGGCCTTAATCTTATGGTCGTGTGACGAGCTCTGCCGCCGCAACTTTCTCTGTGTTACGTCGGGAACCTATATGCCACCAGATTTGGTTTGGTCTCTGATGAAAGCGGCGACTTGGGTCGGCTATGGAAGGTTATCGGCGACGATTCCGTAATTGATTCCAAGAGAGAGAGATGAGAATGACTTTAAGAATGAACTGGTTAATACCTTTCTTGGATGTTCTGCAGATGATTTTCGTGCTCACTTCTCTCCACCGTTACTGCGGATGTATCAACTTCACCAGCAGAGAGTTGAAGAAGATAAAACCTTTTGCCCTCTATAATATTCGTCCTTATTACTCGTTTTCAGATCTGAGGCGTTGTACCGCCTTTCGTTGGAGAAGAACGTCGGCGATTTGTTATATGCTGTCGAAAATCCTTTTTCTTTAAGGAGGTTAACTTCTAATTTTCCGATTGCTTGTGTTCTACATGAGGTTTTGGAGTGTCATATGCTAGTCCCTTGTCAATTACAAAGGTTTTTATGGACAATTAATATTATTTCTAAGAGGATTCTTGAATTAATTGCCAAAAAAGCCTTGTTTATTGACTCTTTATTTGGTATTCACATTCGTACGACAACTCGATTAATTTGAATTTGCATCAGCTATGATTTATTTGAGGAAAGTGTTTTTTATTAAATTAATTACCAAAAAGGCCTTTTTATTGACTTTTTATTTGATATTCACATTAATATGATTAATCTGAATTTGCATCAGATATGACCTATTTAAGGAAAGTGCTTTTTATTAAAAGTCCGTTTGGATGGGCTTTAAGTTGGTCAAACAACCTTATAAGTCCCCTTTTAGCTTTTGAACGTGTTTGATTAATGCTAACTTTAAGCCATAAAGTTCTTAAAGTCAGTCAAAAATGAAAAGTTAGGATTTCTAACTTTTTTTTCTATGTGCTTAAAGCCATTTTGTTTGACCATAGAAATTACTTTTATATCCCTTATATTTTAACTAAATTTTTAAACTATCCTTTTTATTCTTTTAACCCTAAAATTCAAACACTTATTTCAACATAAGCACTTTTATTCAACTACTCAACTGCTTATTTATAAAAATAACTTTCAGCACTTCAAATTCTAAAAGCATTTCATACATAAAAAATATTTTTTTAAGCCCATCCAAACGGGCTCTAAGTATTGTTTTGTACCTTAAACACAAAAATGAGACATCATATTAAGAAAAAAATATCCTCATCCACTTAATCATTCTTTTCAGAGAAAAGAAAAGGACTTAGTCAATCAATGAAACCAAAGCTCAAAAGGTCCAATTCCCTATTGGTTGGTATCACTTTAACATGAAATTCCCTCTTTATTTTTTTGTTATATATTTAATGGCCGATATTTATTTTTGGGGTCTCTCAATTCAATTGAATTAAGATAATATCAGGTCCATTAAAAAAGAAATCCTGACAAAGTGTCAATAATTCTTTGAAAACCAATTATATCGACCGAATCAAATCTTATATAATTTATTATTAATTAAATTGTACATTCCGATATATAATTATACCCTTTGATTAATATTACTTAATAGGGATCTTTTTAAATTTTATTTTCGATATAATATTTGATATTTGCAAGGTCCTAGTCAATTTTGATTCGCTTCACATAAGAATTATTAAAGGAGAAACACTCCCTTTACCAAAATATTTTCCTTTCCATGGTTCAATTTTTTTTTAAACTATTAGGTTGCTATTAATATAAAATAGAAAAGGGCTATTCACTTTTTTCAACAATTTTGTGGAATTTAGAAATTGTGCAAGTGAGATGTTAGGATCCGTGATGAGGTGTTAGGGAGATGTCTTCTTCAAATCGTCATATGCTTTGCTTCCACCGTTTAATTTTCTTAAAAAATATTGAAGCTAATAATTTTTTTATTATTTTTTGTTTTGGCAATTAGCTGACGTTTTATTATCAAGTGAGATATTTATAACTCAACATCACTAAACTAAATAGGTCTGACTTTAGTGACTCAAAGTATTGACATATCAAAACTATCTTCTAAACATGATAGAAATTTAGGCGAAATCCATCGGTGGCCCCCTAAAGTTGGCACCAACTTTCACTTAGACATCTTAATCAGAAGATGTTCATTTTAGACACCTTCTAGGGTCGAATGTATTATTTTGACATTTTTTACATAGTTAGCACCTCACGTGTTTTCCACCTATCTGAGGTGCGTAAAAACTGGTTTTTCTTAATTGTTTTTTGTTCTTCTTCTTCATTTTTTAGCATTCTCCATTTTTGTCATAGTAAATTGACATGAAAGCATCAGTCAAATGCACGCATTCCAAACTTTTTATGGGTTCTCAAGAAATCAATATATCATGATCTCCACCATCAATTGAAATTGTTACACCCCATCAAAAAATGAATAATTTTCATAACTGATTTAGTTTTCGACCAAGATCAAGAATTTTCCTCAAATCTTGTAAATTCAAAGTTCTTGGCGACGACCCACATAGATTTGATACGCCAAAATTTAAGCAATCCTATCTGAAAATTGAACACAAAAAATAATAATCTATGAACACCAAATTAAAACACAAGAAAAAATAGGCTTACCAGCAAATGTTTGTGTTGCAGTAATCCGATTGAAATATAACCTATACACGATCGTTTGGAGAAGATGACATCGGGGTGGGGAGGGGTTGGGGTTGGGGTGGGTGGGGTTGGAGAAGATGACGGCGGGGTGGGGGTTAATAGGTGTTAATTTTTATTTTTAAAATAATTATTATTTGAATAAAAAAATGTCACGTGTCATCACATTATTGGTCATTTTTTCTATTCAAAAGTCATTATTTGATAATTATTTTTGATATATATATGCCACGTGTCTTTATTTAATTTGCTGATTTTGACACGTCGGGCGAGTGCATTAGAAACACTTAATATATTTTGGTGATTGTAAAAAAAGTGTCAAAATGGCACATTCGACCCTTACATAAGGTGTCTAAAATGAACATCTCCTAGTTTAGGTGTCTAAGTGAAAGTTGGTGTCAACTTTAGGGGGCCACCAATGGGTTTCGCCTAGAAATTTATGCATCATGATAGCATATAATGGCTCCCGCCTCTAAATAAGAGTCATTAGACATGTGGAAAAGCAAAATATTTTGAAAGAGACTTTTCAAAATAGATATATGTGAGAAGAAGATTAAAAAAAATAATAGACATATCTCATTCTGACTAATAAAGCTCACACACAAACCTCAATGTTCAACAATCGATCTCTAGAGTTCGTCCGCAAAATATCCCTTCATAGCTACTCAATCAAGTGATTGAAATATATAGATTTGAATTCTAATTTGTGTGTTTATTTGAGGCAAATGATGTTATAATATGGGGATTGAGTAAGAACTCACCTTAGATATTTTGAAAGAATCTCTAGGGTGTTTTCTCTACAAAAATAGGTCGTCCAAAATAAAAGGGAACGAAAAATCCCAACCTCGCACGTATTTATAGAGCACAATCCAAAGCTGACTAAGAAAGCAGGTCAGCACCCCGCACTTCCCATTGCGGTGACTTTCAATGTGATGGGCACTACACCACACTGCCAATTTTACTGTTCCATCGCATTGCCCCTATTTTCTGAACTCTTAGTTCAATTGTCAAATGCTCGATTTTTAGTAAAACACTTGTAACTTTTTATATGGAGTTCCGATTGGTGAATGGTTTGTGTTATAATCATGTTTTGATGGTTTAAAAAACTATGGGACATGGTAGAGGGACCTGGTCCCATGAGTAATGTCGGTCCAGGACAAGAAAGTGGAGTACAGTTGTAGAGATGCAAAAGCTGCTGAGGTTGGTGGGCACTGCAGCAGAGGCGTATATTCGTGTTTGATGATTTAACAAACTATGAGACCTGGTCTATGTGTAATGTCTGTCCAGGACAAGAAAGTGGAGTACAACTGTAAAACTGTAGAGGTTGGTGGTGTTGCAATAGTAGGTTGCCTCAACCAATGGCGTTGCTTTTAGATTTTTTGTCTCTCTTATGAAGAGAAAATTGTGACAAAAAATATCAAGCTTTTACAAATCAAGTTTATACACAAAGAAAAAGCCATTTTTAAGGAACAACATTGTTCACACTCAACAGGGACCTGATCCAACATTGCAACATTTTTAGTTGGGTTTTAAGTTTTGTATCTAGTGATTTTATATTGTAAATCTATTCCTATGTTATAAAGGATAGTAGATAGTTTCTTCTCTTATCTCTTAGATTTAAGTTATTAGCTAGAGGTAGCCAGAGTGTGTTGTGGCTAGAGTTAGTTTTTGAAGTCTATATCAACTAGAGGTAGTTGGTGTACTGGGCAATAAAGTTATTGCTTAGTAGTGGCTGGTATTAACTATGGTATATTATTAAAGTCTATATCAACTAGAGTTAGTTGGTGTAGTGGCAATAGAGTTATCAATTAGGCTCACATCTTGTAATAGAGTTGTTACAGGGGGGAAGAGAATAAGAGTTTAATTCCTAGGTTGCATGAGTTTGTAATCTGAATCTTGGCTCTCTTATTAGCGAAGATTTCAGTGAAATCCTTACAGATAAATTGTGGTTTTTCTCCCTTTAGAAAGGAGGTTTTCACGTAAATATTATGTGTCATTTTACCTTATGCATCTAACTTGAGTATCATGTTAACTAGTTGTGTTTCCCATGACTCGTAATGGACTCATACAAGCCAATATTGGTATCAAAGCAAGTTCTTTCTAAAAGGTTAACACCTAAAAATAATTGATTCTCATGGCTGCTCCTTTAAATCGTGAAGAAGATGCTGATATAGGTCACATCACCAAAAGGTCTCAAAGAATGATAAGAAGGAATAATAGATTTCAAAGAAGAGGGAACTCAAGCAAGCATGCAAGAGGAAATGATACCTGCTACAAGTGTGAAAAATATGGATACTTCATTAAGGAATATCCACTCCACAAGTAGAATTACAAAGACTATATCAAAAATAATCCAGAGAAAGCCAACAAAAGGAACCATGTTCCAAGGAAGTACAAGAAAAAAGAAGTTGAGGACACTTCATTGCTGGTTGATGAAGATGAGTTTTCAACTTTTGACTTATCGTTTGCTCTCATGGCTGCCTCAGATATTGAAGATGAAGAAGAGGCAAACTTTCTTAATTTTAAGAAAAATCTCAAAGATTATTCTATGAAGGAGTCACGGACCTTATTTAGTGTTTTAATTGATACTTACTATGAGCTTATTATAGAAAAAAAAAGTTCTTAAATGATGCTCTTACTGAGCTTGAAGTTGAAAAACCTTCTCTAACAAATAAAATCTTTGAGCTTGAAGAAAGTTTTTTGTCCTTGTCTGCTAAAAGTGAGAGTCTGAATGAAAAGCTAAAAGATTAATCTCAAAATGGTTCAAAGGGAAAGGTAGAAGATGGTAAGTTGCAGTTTGAACTTGAAGAAAAGTTAAATCAGTCCAAACATAATTTTACCGCCTTTCTTGAAAGGAACAGGGAACTGGACAGGGACCCTGGTTAATATTAAAGTTGATCTTGAAAAGGAAATTTGTTGGATAGCCTCTTCAGAGGCCTCAACACATCTAGCCAATATGAGATCCAACACCGGAGAAGGTCTCAGTTGTCGAAAGATCGGTGCACCCTATAATCTTTATAGTAAGTATGTGTCAAATCTTGACAATTGATTGTGCACTCATTGTGGCAGAAATGGTTATTATAAGAATGCACGTCCTGCTAAAATTTTTGCTGATGAAATGTTTTGAAAGCATGCTGAGAAAATAAAGAAATCATAGAGACCTAGTCCCAAGTCTAAAAGGTATGCTACCATTCTGGGCAAGAAGTCTTATTCATCCATTATCTCATTTTTGGAAATCCCAACTTGTTTGGGTTCCCAAATCTAACAAGTAATTTTGCATGCAGGGTGGAGTGAGAGGAGTTAGTAAAAGGGTTAAAAAAATTATTATTGATAGTGGATGTTTTAAGCTTATGACAGAAAAGATGGAAAATTCCTCACTCTAAGCTTTCCAAAAGGGAAGTACTTCTTTTGGTGATGTTATCTTGGTAGGAAAGAAGTTCAAGAATATGCATGTGGCAGATTTTTACTCCATTTATTGTGGTGATTCGACATTCCTAGCGTTTCCATTTCTTCTAAGCAAGTTGTTCTTGTAGGACCTGGTCCGTGGTCTGTCAAAGATGAATTTCACAGATTAGAAGACGTATATGCAGACATGAAAAGAACACAAAATGACGAAGGATAGAATTTAGATTTTTCTTGCAGTTTCAACGAATCTGGTACTCTTTTTTGTTCCTCAGAAAGTTGATCAACAAGACGATGATTTTGAAATGTTCCATAGGAGACTTGGATATGTTAGTCTATCTCTTCTTAACAAGCTGATGATGAAGGATCTGCCGTGATAAAGCTTATAAATCACAACGTATATGGTGCATGTGCCCAAAGGAAGAAAGCTCATTCTTCTTTCAATCTAAGAAAATAGTTGGTACATCCAGGCCACTCGATCCTTTTCATATAGATCTGTGTGGGTCGATAAATATTCTTAGTGAGAAAAGACGAGAGACTTGTGTCACGACTTAAGCTAGGTCCTAGGCGTGACATAGTGATCGGAATCACGAGAGACTCCAACCAAGCCTCTTAGCATTCATAACATATATAAGGTAACTTAAAACATCAGTGAAAACATAAGTGGAAGGTATGTCTCAATAAAAGAAACACTTAAAGCAATATGAAAGAACATTCAAAACTACAACTCAATTGACGTCTAACATGCCTATACTTTAGTCTAGATGTGAGCATAAGACATGTTCCTAGCTCACCCATAAAAGGAAGAAATGTCAAGATCAAAAAGGGATGTAAACTCATATTGGTTATGCCCTCGAGATATGAGGACTCACCAATCAAGTGATAATAATCAATATAACTCTAGCCATGAGTGGAAGGAGCGTGATCGTCGGACCCTACATTATGATACAATATAGGTAAAAGTATGCGTTAGTACATGAAATGCACTAAGTATGTGAGAAATAGGAAATGAATGATGTAAAACATGATAGTGAAATGACCAAGCTTAAAATATAATAAAAATCCTTTTAAAAGAATCAAAGTACATAAGACATGGTCAATGCAAAACTTGTGGGAAAATCATAAGTCAAAAATGTAATATCGTGAGAGAATCATAAGTCATAGTAAGAGATACGTCTTTGTGAGAAAACACAATTTACTTTGTGAGAGATACCGTTAATCGATATTTAAGACCATGTGAGCTATAACATGAAATCCGATGTACCTCCCACACCGAGAAGAGAGAGGCTACTTGTCAAGGTAGACTCTGTGATGCCTAAGTGGATCCACTAAGCTACTTAAAAGAATCAAGTATCTACTAATGGGTGATTCTTCTACCTACAGTGACACGTAGTTCTTCGATAATGAAATTTGTACTAATGGTCTCATGTCTCTACTAACAGGTGAGCCTTTAATCCAAGATCCGCTCGGTGCTAAGTAAACTCTTAACAGAATAGTCATAATCATACCATATATCATAAGCTCTGAAAATGGTAAGAATCTAGTAATTCCAAGTTCATCATAAATACTTAAAAGTCATAAGAATAGCTCCTTTAACATATCATGACATCATAATATATTCACAAAGATACTCATCTAAAGCATCAAAATTATAATAAGCTTGTTCATAGAAAACCATAATTCATACATCATTAATAAACATCACTAAAAATCATAATTCATAAGCTCATGATGCATGCATAATCTTGAATCATAAATTAGAAATCATAAAGTAGTCATCATGCATGGGTCGTCATAAAATATCTTGGAAACATGCATTGAAATTGATCTCATGGGTCATCATAAAATATCTTTAAAACATGCACTTGAACAAACCATTAACATTGAATAATAATATAATTGAGTTGACCCATATATAATTTGATCAAAATTCATAGTTCATAATTGAAAATCATAGCATAATATGTGGATCCATGTGAAAGCCATTTAAAATCATATAATACTGTGAATTTATGCATAATCTAGTAAAATAATACCAATTGAATCAATATAGAAAAAACCCATGAAGAATTAACATGAAATCCCTTTGAAATTGGGTGAAATTAAATTGGGAGAATTGAGTTCTTTTGGGACCCAATGGATGAAAGGAATCCATTGGTTAATCTTTCACGATCCGAACTAGGCCCTAGACGTGACATGATAATCAAAACCCCAAAGGTCTTCAACCAAACCTCTTGATGTACCGTGAGCATGCATAAGGTAAAGTAAAGGAGAAATAACATAGTAAAGAGTCTCAAAGCATGAATCATTGAAAATATGGAGTACGACAACATAGACACTACATAATATATCCAACAAATGCCTCTACTAGCCAATATGGACGGGGGCTAAGACATGTCCCTAGCTCACCCTCAAATCAATATAACAAAAGTCTTTCAAAAGAAGTAAACTCATAACTCACCCTCGATAGATGAGGACTCACCAATCTTCATAGGATAGCAACTCAATTAGTGTTATGACTCGAATTCAGGTGTGATGGAAGCTGTCCTTTTCCACCAGATAAGTCAGCCTAAAACCTAATATTTATGAAACATTTAAGCAAAAATAGTTTAAATATGTACATAATAAACAAAAGCAAAAGTATATCAAACTTAAATACCCCCAAGATTGGTTATCACATGTACAAGACACTATAATAGAACTGAAATGTAAATACAAGTCTTGAGTATGTCCTTGGCTCTCAAATAGAGCAAAACATAAAATACAGGAATAAGAGAGTCCGCCGGATATCAATAGCTACCTCTCTCAATCTTTTGAAAGCCTCAGATAATCAGAAAAGTGAATACTCACGGTTCGGTATCAGAACCTACACAAGTGTAGAAACAGGGAGTGAGTACCAAATAACACGGTACTCAACAAGCAAACTAAGAAAACTAGATAAATCTAGTAGATACTAAAACTTCTTTCATCCCAATCGAACCTCCTCAAACTACGGCCCACACAAAACAATCACCCCAATCTATGCTACACAATTTATATCATAGTATATCTCATCAATACTCATCATCATCATCATTGAAGAAATTATAGTAGCCTCAAGTAAATCAATCTCAGGACACAAAGGTGTATACATAAATTTTATAATGACAGATAAGATGCAATGTAATGTAATGCGATGTCACGAAGGATGATGTATATATGTCCTAATGATACACATGCACTATGTAACAGACCGGAATCTATGGGGGACTCACAAGGACCATGTATCTGATTCCATCTTTTATATAATAATTTTTGCCACAAACGTTTGGCCCATTCCCTATTTTTTGTTAATATATATGATTCCACCATAGACGTGTGGAATGATACGTATTTCCTCTCATCCTTATAATTCATCGTCATAACATAAGCACAGTCTTGGTGTAAGCAAACAGGTATAAATACTCAGTGAGAGGAATACAATGAGAAGAATACAATGAGAGAAATATCACATTCAAAATAATAATATCAATAGTATATCAACATCAACAAGTACATCATTCACTTCAATAATAGTCATCAAGTCTCCATTTCTCACTATCAATAGTATATCACCATCAACAATTATATCATTCACATCATTATAAGTCATTAAGTCTCTATTTCAATACTCCTTTTATCACATTTAGAATCAATCGGTGGCCAACTATATCCAAGTCAATTTTCATAATCAACAATCAGAAATGACAAGCTCATCAATTCATAATCACATTTTGGGCTATCATAGTATTTCATCAAGTTCATATCAAGTTTGAGTCAAGGAGTTCACAATTTTGATCAACACCATAACACACATAATCCTTTCATTACCCCTGATCTTTCTTTAGGCTTAATTCATATAATTATAATTCCAGTCTTATTCCCATTTCACCCTAACACATTTATGAAAGCAAGTTCAAGTAATCTATAAGATTTATGGGGTTTAAGAAATTCACTTGCCTTGATATCACATCCTAGAACTTCGTAACTTGAATCTATCCCTTCTTTTGGCTATCCGATTTGTAAGAATCTATCAAACATGAATTCTCAATCAAATTACGGAGTTAACGACACCAAAATTGTATCTTTTGGAGACGGACCCAAAATTAGATTAAAAAAAAGGAGATTGTGGGACCCGCGATGGGAATCCAAAAATTGACTTTGTGAAAAGGTTCTAATGCATTAAAGAGCTTGTTCTCCAAAATGGGGCACAAATTGATGCTCAAAACAAGAGAAGCCATCCCAACAAATTAAATCACCATTAAAGCTTGAAACTAAGCTAGGGCAGCAACTATTTTACATGTTTTTCCTCAAAAGGGTTCCCCAACACTTTTTGATCATACCACTGTATTTCCATAGAAAAACCACACAATTTAGAGCTTTGAATCACTCAAAACAGACTTAAAGTGATCAAGAAACAATTTTCTCAAAATTCACCACAATTCCATTACAAAAATGTCAAGACACATCAACTTTGAACTCCGATTTACTAGAAACGAAGTCCCAACAGCTGAAACCAACTATACCACGATTATCCTCATGATAAAACCCACAATTTTGACTCTTGAGTCACTTTATTCGGACCTAAAATGACTAAGAAATCATCTTCCAAAGTTTAATAAAAATTAAATTCGAAAAAGGTTGAG
Organism: Solanum dulcamara; assembly: GCF_947179165.1. NCBI lineage: Eukaryota > Viridiplantae > Streptophyta > Magnoliopsida > Solanales > Solanaceae > Solanum > Solanum dulcamara. The sequence continues at coordinate 11,880,323 of NC_077238.1, forward strand.
GCAGCAGCTTAAACATTAATCTTACCTATAACAAAATTTCCAAATCAGTATCTAAGCTCTGCATTCTCCTCAAAAAGCTACACAGGATAGCCTTTTGAACTATCCAATTTGAAGCTCTAGAACTCAAGTTTTGAGATTTTAAAATTGGAAAAAAAAGACCAAAAATGGGTTTGCCTTGGACCATATTTTGCTGCAACACAGACTTGGCAAAGTCTAAAATCTCCGACGGGATGCTTGTGATTCATTCGGAACCTGATGAAAATAAATAAAATATGCTATCCCACTAAATTCGATGTTCCAGATTCAATGGCAATTCAAAATTATCGTACGAGGTCTTTTTTAACCAAGAGTGGGTCCCATACCCAAGTGTTATTTTAAGCCAAATTTCACAATGGGCCTTGAGATTAGATCAGAAGCCTTGGAAAGTGAACGAAGGGTTGTTCTAGACCAAAGTCGACATTCCAGAACTTATTGCACTGTCCAAATTTTTATCCGAGCGCGTTTTCTAAAAATATTGACCAAAGTCAATCATAGGCTAACTTTCAAAGTCAAAAGTGCCAAATAGTTCAAAACTTATATCGATTGCCTCGATGCTCATGAAGACAATGCTAATGGACTAATTTGGCCATTCCAAAATTGATGAAATCATCAAAATTCAAATTTGAGGTCTCTTTTGAAAGTGCAAGAGGGGAGTGAATTGCTATTTTTAATTCTTTTAGTCGATTGGCAATCAGAACAGTTAACTGACAAGAATAAATAGACAGTAAAGAGCAAGATGGTAATGTGACTCCTGATGTTTTTATACTGGTTGGAATTTAATGTGGATCTTAGTTAAGTTTGCAAGGGTCTTGTACTAAAGCTTGTGAATGGTTATAAATGAAATAAAAAGTAGATCCTAGATCTACACTCAATTCTTTTCTTTAACACTCTTTTTTTATTCTTTTTCTTTTTGATACAATGCCTCACCACTCTATTAATATCTCCTCTCTTTTTGATTACACAAAAATTCACAAGGAATCACAATGCTTGCTAATGTAGAATAGAGATAATCTGAGTGTATTCGACAGGCTTTCTTCAGCCAAGTCTTTGATTGATTTATAACTTGTTGAGGCTGAGAGCAACCCAAAGGAATTGATCATTCAAAAAGGAGGTGTATCTTCTTTCGAAGAATAAGATCAGCTTAGCCGTTAGAATTGATTGGGAGCTTGATTGTGCTTTGTAAATTAAGGGTCTGATTTCTCCTTAATTTAGCTGCACTCCATTTCTCCAGAGATGATATCTAGTGGTTTGATATCCCTGCCATCTTTGTGGAGTCCTACGATTTTTGCCTTTAAGTGATTTTTTCCATCCTAAGCTGATATTGCTGTCCTTAGGATCTTCCTTGATTTATTTGCTTTCCTTCTTTAGCATTCTGATATTGCTGTTCGTAGGATCTTCTTGATTTATTTGCTTTCTTTCTTCAGCTGATATTTTTGCCTTTAGATTTTCCTTGAATATTGGTTTTGTTTATTTTTCTTTCCTTTTTGTGGTACCTACACATTATCATCAAAATTTAGCTTCAACAATCTCCTCCTCTTTGATGATGATAATAAATTAGTAGGATAAGTAGTTGACTTCCCTTTATAAGTACTGATCCCCATGAATTGTGAGTTCTTCAAGTTATTGAGACAACTCAATAGTTGACTTATCTTGACTTGTATACCTGTCTATTTTTATCTCTCCCTGACTTGTATACCTGTCTAATTTTCTTACCCTTTGACATCAGCATAAAGGAAAGAACATGTACTAGTCCACATAATAAAATAAGCAGCCAACTAAGATAGAGCAACAAGAAATCAAATAGAAGAAGAGTAGCAAAAAGAAGAGAGTTTAGCAGTGGGCACATGCTTAATTTACAGTCCCAAAAAAATAGTTTGAAACAGAATTAATGCTGGTTGCAAAGGAAATAAGTCAGTGTATTGACTATAGCGGTTTTGAGAGCCTCAAACTGAGTAGAGGTAGAGGAACCAACTCCCTCAGTGCACGCATGGACACGATTCACAATCTTAACATCTTTCTTAATGACATGATCCAGTTTGAGATGAATTTTGGCTGCATCATCCCTAGTCTCTTTAGTTGCTTCTTTGAGTTTATCCAACTGAAAGTAAGAAGCGAGAAGAAGATCCTGAAGTGAGTCAAACTTACCATCTATTTTATTCAGCTTGGCCAAAATATCCTCTAACAACTTGTTATCAGGTAGAGCAGGAGGAATGGTCTGAGGGGAGGAGGGAATGTCTGAAGGCTTGGCTTTAGTTGAAGAGGGAGCACTGTTTCCCTTACCTGAATCAAACTTCATAAGCCAAGAGTCACCAGATTTGACGCATCCGATGCACCCAAAGGCTTTGGAATTATAGCTTTGTTTAACAAGGATGGGAGGAAAGTCATCAAGGCAGATGTGATTTGTTTAAAGAATACGAGTGATTAACATACCATAGGGAAGGCTTGAATTTTCGGAAGAAGCTTCCAGCATGAAATTGAGAATAAAAGAAGATAGCTTGATACGATATTTTAAAAAGAGGCAGTTTGTGACAAGAGTGTCTCGAGTAGTGAGAGTAGAGTGAGAACCAGCTCGTGGAAGGATAGTAGTTATAGTAATGTGGGAGACTAACCTAGTTTCAAATGACAAATATTTATAACCTAATTGCGAAGGAAGATTAACTGAGAATTCAAGCACGATGACCTTTTTGGATTCCTCAAAAAAGACACCAAGATTAGATGGACAAGAGTATTTGGAAGGAGAAGAAATACCAGAGCAAGAGATTTCGAAGATTGCATCAAAAATATCATAGTCAAGAAAAATTATTTTACCAAGAACAAGGGTTTCCATCTCTCCAGTTTTGATGACCTGAGATTAGAGTAATAAAGACGGACAAGGTTCATAGACGGTATTGGGTGTGGAAGAGAAAATATTTACCCACCCTTGATATTCAAAGAGATCCTTGATGGGGTAGTTTTGAGAAAGTAGGAGATTAAGGTCAACAATACGGCTATGAACAATGGTCTTAGATTTCAGGGAGTGGAATAAAGCTTCATGAGAAGAACCCTAAAAGTCGATTTTCTTCAGGTCTCCAGTTGTTTCTTCTTCAGAGGGACGCTTGGGAGGAAGAGATGACTCTGAGGAAAAGGAAAGAGATTGGTACTCTGAACCATCAGAGTCAACTTGAGTAGAGGAAGAAGCAACAATTTTCCCTTTGTTGTGAGATCTTTTGAGAGGGGGAATGGGAGAAGACTTAGAGGTAAGGTTTTCTCCATTTAGAGGGATGAAGGAAACAATAGATACTTAGGGTTTTTCAAAAAATATTGGAAGAGGAACAGTAAGAAGGTGGAAGAAGAGAAAACAAATCTTGAAGTATGGAAAAGTCTGATTGATGTGATGAAGACAAATAGAAAAAGAGTCAATAATAATAACCTGGAAGGGAAATGACGGTGGTAATAAATAATGTGCACAGATAAATATAGAAACACAATCAAGGTAAATAACTTAAGACAAATTTTCAATGATTCCCAAAGATTTTCGGAGAAAACAGAATCTCTCTTTAAGAAGAGGTTTTGTAAAAATGTCAGCTAATTGACAATCAGTGTTAACAAAAGGAAATTTCAACATCACCTTTTAAAACATGATCTTAATAAAATGATGCTTGATATCAATATGTTTAGCACGAGAGTGGTGCATAGGATATTTTGACACACGGATAGTATTAGAATTATCATAGAAAATTTGAACAGGTTTGCAAGATAAGTCATAGTCTACTAACTGATGAATCATCTATACCAGTTGAGTGTAGCACAAACCAATGGCAATGTATTCTGCTTCTGTGGTAGAAATTGAGACACAATTTTGCTTTTTACTATTCCATGAGACTAAAGAATTTCCAAGAAATTTAGTACTTTTTCTATCAATTTTGTCACTTGCAAAATCAACATCTTAAAAACCTTTAAGATTAAAATTAGTAGAGTTAGCATACCAAAGGCTAAGAGAGGTAGTTCCTACAAGATATCTAATAATTCTTTTAACAATAATTTAATGGGACTCTTTGGGAGCTGACTGAAATCGAGCGCATTTACACACACTAAGCATTATATCAGGTTGGCTAGAAGTTAAGCAAAGAAGAGATCCAATCATACCTCGATATTTGGTTTCATCTACCTATTTACCTTCATTTTCCATGTCCAAGGAACATGTAGGACTCATGGGAGTTCCTATAGCTTTGGCATTACTCATACCAAACTTGTGGATGAGTTCCTTTGTGTACTTACTTTGACTAATGAAGATTCCCTTATCGGATTGATGGATTTGAATACCCAAAAAAAGGTTAACTCACCCATCATGCTCATTTCGAATTCTCTTTGCATTAAGTTTCAAAAATCCTTGCATAATGAAGCATTAGCACTACCAAAAATAATATCCTCTACATAAATTTGAATAATTAAATTGCCAAGAGAAAAACATTTGATAAAGAGAGTGGTATCAATTTTTTCTCTAGAAAATTTATGAGAAATTAAAAAAGAGCTCAATCGTTCATACCAAGCTCTAGGAGCTTGTTTAAGACCATAAAGAGCTTTAGACAATTTAAAGACTCAAGAAAATTCAAGATTTTCAAAACCTGGGGGTGTTTTGCAAAGACTTATTCTTCAATAAAACCATTTAAAAATGCACTTTTAACATCCTTTTGAAATAATTAAAAACCTTTAAAAGCAGCATAAGCAAGAAGTATACGAATCGACTCCAACCTTGCTATAGGGGAAAAAGTTTCATCATAGTCGACTCATTCTTGTTGAGAATAACCTTGAGCTACTAACCTGGATTTGTTTCGCACAACTTCACCTCCTTCATTCAGTTTGTTTCTGAAAATCCACTTTGACCAACAATAGAAGTTCCTTCAGCTTTTGGAACTAGTGTCTATACATTATTTTTCTCGTATTGATCTAATTCTTCTTGCATAGTCTTTTTCCAGTGATTGTCTTATAATGCTTCATCAATTTTCTTTGGTTCCAATTGAGATATGAGTACAATGTTTGCAGATTTCCTACTAGAGTCTCTTGTCTTCATTCCTTCACTTGGATCTCCAATAATGGACTTCTTAGCATAGTCAGGTTCAGCTTTCCATTCATTAGGAATAGCTTTAACTATAAACTGATTTCCTCGACTATCAGTCAGCTGATCAAAACTGTTGACTTCCTTGGATGTCATATTATCACTTTGAGAGTTTAGTTCTTCATCATCATCTGTACTTATATTTTTCTCAAATATTCAGTTAGAATCATCAAAAATAACATGAATATATTCTTCAATAATAGAAGTTCTTTTATTAAATACTCTATAGGATCTACTAGAGTTAGAGTACCCAGAAAGATACCTTCATCACTTCGTAGATCAAACTTACTAAGGTTGTCTTTCCATTGTTGTGAGCAAAGCACTTACACCCAAAAAGATGAAAGTAACTTATATTGGGTCTCTTACCATTCCATAGTTCATATGGAGTTTTTTTTCAGAATAGGTCTGATTAGACAATGATTTAGAATGTGACATGCTGTACTTAGTGCCTCTGCCCAAAATTGATGAGGAAGTGAGTGTTAACAGATCATAGTTCTTGCCATATCTTGAAGAGTTCTATTTTTTGTTCGACTACTCCATTTTTCTATGGGAACCTGGAGATAAAAAGTTATGTGAATAACCTTGTTCGTTGCAGTACTTTTCAAATGCTTTGTAGTCAAATTCTCCTCCATGATCATTTTTAGTAGATATGGTATAGTAACCTTTGTCTCTTTGAACCTTCTCATAAAAGATCTCAAAATTTCTCAAAGTATCACCTTTGTTAGATAAAAACATAACCCAAGAAAAACGAGAATAATCATCAATAATTACAAATGCATACCTTTTACCTCCTATGGTGCAGTTCTGGTTGATCCAAAAAGGTCCATGTGAAGTAGTTGAAGAGGATTTTTTGTGGATACAACATCTTTAGAAATAAAAGAATTTCGAGTTTGCTTACCCATTTGGCATGCATCGCAAATGTGATCCTTTGAGTAATTCAGTTTAGGAAGTCCCAAAACAAGTTCATGTTTAGCAAGTTTTTCAATTAGTCACATGCTTGCATGACCATGTTTTTTGTGTCATATCTATGGATCTACAAAAATAGATGCCAAACAAATGTGTTCTGAATTCCCTTTTTACAGAATCAAGGATGTATACATTCTTGTCTCTCCTTCTCGGGAGAATAGCTTTGCTAGAATTATCTTCAATAATGCAACCTGTTTCTTGAATCATACTTCCAAGTCTTAGTCTCATAGTTGACTTATGCTCAAAATGTTATATTTTAAGCCTTTCACAAGATAAACATTAGTGATATCACAGGATTTATTAAATGAAATGATACCTATACCAATGATTGTTCTAGTAGAGTTATCTCCAAAATGAATCTTTCCTCTATTAAAATCTACAATTGATTTGAACAAATTTTTGTTGCTTGTCATGTGATTTGAACACACACTATCCAAATACCATTTTCCTTTTGATTTCAAGTGGTGTTCCTGCAAACAAGTATATTACTTTCTTTTTAGTACCCAAGTACTCTTGGGTCCTTTTGAAACTTGGTTAGAGGAAGATTTTTGTTTTCAAACCCATTTGGATGAGTTTGTGTAACGAAATCTACAAGTTGAAATGTTTATGACCAGATTTACCACAGTAATGACATGATATAGAATGATATGTATCTGAATCAAAGAAACTACAATAGTCACTTTGAGTTATAGAAGACTTAAGAGTATAAGTCGACTGGTTAGATCTAACAGACTTTCGATTGAGAGATTTATGAAGATCATTGATTTGAGTCATTAGATCCAAATTTTCTTCTTGAAGAAAATCTCTTTCAACGGAGCAGACTTCTAGTTTTATTTCTAAGTCCTTCTTTTCTTTTAGAATAGATCTAACATTCTCAAAGGTTCTATTTAGATATGAAACAACTTTATCAAGTAAACTCTTTAATTTAAAACAGTTATGACAGGTTTCAGTTCGTACCTTGCTTGATTCTCCAATAGCCATGAAGAAAATATTTCCTGAATCATTGTGTTCAAATTATGAGTTTTCTTCATTACTCCAACTGCTAAGAGCCTTGGGTTTACTTTGAGGGTATATTCTTCTAGCCTTAGGACATTCACTAGTGATATGGCCTTACTTGCCACAATTGTAGCATTTACCATCGTTTCTGTTGTATTCAGTAATTTGTTTACCTTTATTGAAATTTTGCTTATATCTTTTCGATTTTTGGATCTTTTAAAGGTTTCCATCACAAACTTAGTTATAAGAGAAATTTCATCTTCCCCAATGTCATCTTCATCTTCATTGTTCTGCTCAATTGCATTGAAAGCAATTGTTTTCTTCTTGTAATCTTCTTGTCCTCCCTTGTTCAGATAAGTTTTCTCAAATTCAATGAGGTCTCCTCTTAATTCATCATAAGAGAGATTCTTCAGATTCATGCTTTCGAGAGCAACCACTTTGGCATGCCATTGTGGTAGTAGACTTCTAAGAATTCTTCTTATATGTTCAATGGGGGGGGGGGGGTTTATATTTTTCCATTTGCCTTTAATTTCCCAATGATCTCACTTAGTCGTGTAAACATATTTTGAATTATTTCACCTTCTTTCATGTGAAACCATTCATATTCATAAACCAATAGACTGACTATAGTTTCTTTGACTTTAGCAGTTCCCTCATAGGTGACCTCTAGTTTATCCCAAATTTCTTTTGCAGTTTCACAACAAGATATCTTTCCATACTCTTCTCCACTTATAGAATTGTAGAGAACATTTTTTTATTTGAATTTGATCTGAATAACTTGCATTTGTTCATCAATGTAATACACCAGATCTGAAGTTGTAAAAGCTTGTCCTTTAGTGGTTTTCAATGGAATGGGAAAGTCTCCAAGTTTGATTACCTTCATACTTTCATATCATAGGATTTGATGAAGGTTTCCATCCTAATTTTCCAATGAGAAAAATGCTTTCCATTGAAGTAGGGAGGTCCAGTTTGAGAAGTTCCTTCTTGAAACAAAGCACCAATAGTTTGTTAAGCCATGAGTTTTTCTCACCTGCTGTAAGGAAGACAAATTTATGAGACCGAGCTCTAATACCAATTGAAAGTGCAAGAAGGAGTGAATTTCCATTTGTAATTTTGTTAGTCGACTAGCAATTAGAATAGTTAACTAAGAAGAATAAATAGACACTAAAGAGCAAGAAGCAAAAGTGACGCCCAATGTTTTTATACTGGTTGGGATCCAATGTGGAACTTAGTCCAGTCTCCTTCGGTTGCAAGGGTGTTCTACTAAACCTTGTGAATGGTTACAAATGAAACAAAAGTAGATCCTCGTTATACATTCAATTTTTTTGTTTAACACTCTTTTTTTTGTTCATTTTCTTTTTGATACAATGCCTCACCACTCTATTAATCTCTCTTCTCTTTTTAATTACACAGAAATTCACAAGGAATCACTATGCTTGCTAAAGTAGAACAGAGATAGTCTGAGTATATTTGACAGGCTTTCTTCAGCCAAGTCTTTGATTGATTTATAGCTTGTTGAGGCTCAGAGCAACCCAAAGGAATTGATCCTTGGAAAGTAAGGCAAAATATCTACGACATAATACCTTTTACCTTAAATCAAATTTCTCGAATAAAACTTCATCGAACCCTTTTACAATCAAAAGTAATAAACTCTATAACTCAAACCATGCACAAATCCTTCCAAAGGCTCGACGATCGACACAATCAACCATTTCTTGCCTTGACAAAACAAACTACCATGAATGTTGACTTACAATGAAATACCTGAATTCGATTCAAACCAGATAAACCAATCTCATTTATCAATCAACATTAGTCCATACCTCAAAGATCTTATAAAATCACATACCTTAACTTATTATCAAGCACCTATCCATCAATCTTACCATGTTCCTCATTATGAAATCACATATCTTTTTTTGTTCATTTTCTTTTTGATACAATGCCTCACCACTCTATTAATCTCTCCTCTGTTTTTGATTACACTGAAATTCACAAGGAATCACTATGCTTGCTAAAGTAGAACAGAGATAGTGTGAGTATATTCGAAAGGCTTTCTTCCGCCAAGTCTTTGATTGATTTATAGCTTGTTGAGGCTCAGAGCAACCCAAAGGAATTGATCCTTGGAAAGTAAGGTGTATCTTCGTTCCAAGAATAAGATCAGCTTAGCTGTTGGAATTGATTGGGAGCTTGATTATGCTTCGTAAATTAAGGGTCTTATTTCCCCTTAATTTACCTACAGTCCATTTCTCTAGAGATGATATACAGTCATTTGATATCCCTGCCATCTTTATGGATCGCACAATTTTTGCCTTTAACTGATTCTTTCCATCCTAAGCTGATATTGTTATGCTTAGGATCTCCCTTGGTTTATTTGCTTTCCTTTTTCAGCATGCTGATATAGCTGTCCTTAGGGTCTTCTTGATTTATTTGCTTTTCTTCTTCAGCTGATATGTTTTCCTTTACATTTTTCTTGAATCTTGGTTTTTTTATTCTTCTTTCCTTTTTGTGATACTTGCACATTATTAACAAATTTAGCTTCAACATCTTTGATCCGAAACTCAAAAAATCGCAACTAAACCAACTTAGGTCTTTAAAAATACCAAACCAAGCTCGGAACCTCTAAAAATTCAACCAACAATTCTTCTAGGCCAAAAACCATCCCCAAATCCAACGGAGTAATTGAAATTCCATTCCGAGCATCAGAACTCCAAAAGTTGACCAAAGTCAATCCCCGGCCCAAAATTTCTCAAATTCCCAACTCAAGACCTCAAATCTTTGTTACAACTCCAAAACTAATTCTATAAACTCTCCTAGACCAATTTCCATATTCTAGTGCTGTGGAATTGACGAAATTCTATTTCGAGACCCATAGTTCCTGTTGGTACCAAATACCACTTTTAAAACTTCCTAAAACACATCTTTTTCATAGAATTTCCCTATAACCCACACCCAACATTAATCAAAAACCACATAGGGTAATTATAAGGAGGGGCAAAATGGTCATTTTGTAAAAATTATCAAAAATGACTTTTGAGGGTCATTATATTATCCACCACTAAAAATCATATTTGTTCTCAAACATACAGTAGAAGAAAGAATACTCGATGTTACCAAGAGTTTGAGGCATAACCTCCAAGTTGGATATTTGTCTTCCCCAAGTGAACCCATTCTTAGACCATATCATCAGAAACCACTACCATACTGAACTTTCAAGTCAAACTTTGACGGTCTACAAGGCAAGAGTAATTCCTAAGTCACAGACTAACCCATGGACCAAACCCGAATTGAAATTCTCAAAATCACAGCTTAACCATCAGGTTAATTCTTTCATCACATAACCACGAGAGTACTTCTGAACCAATACCCACTAAAATCAGGGGTGGGCTTGAATCAACCATCAACCACTCATAACGCACGAACCATTACAGATTCTACCAGAACATCTATTCTCACAACCAAATATTTCTACATACCCTGGTCTTTAGACAACATGTACTCATCAAGAGAGAATTCAAGTCATCTCACCCAAAGAAGGAGATGATCAAGTAACCACCTGACGAATAATACATCCAAAACCTCTAATAACACAATCAAAAAACTGGAATAGTAATTGTGATTGTAGATAATTCCCACACGGAAGAACTAGGCCTAATAGTCCTACAAGTATTAAATCACATCTAGCTGGAATATGTCCTCAATGACAAGGTAAAAACTAAGATTGTCGAGAAACTGCAATATATAAGGTAGCTCTTCTATATGTTCTTTTAAGCTATATGACATTTGTAGAATTTCTGAAAACCTTCAACTGCCACAAGGCAACACCAAATCTGCTATATCTAAACTAACCAAACCTGCGTCAACATTTTACCCTACCAAAGAGGTTACAGATCAGTACATCTGATCTACCACTAGAAATTCATCTACAGAAGTGAAACACGCATAGGCATAGACAGGGAATCATACTCCAAAACCACATCTGGAAGACAGTAGGTGGTATAAGAATGTCCAAAACCAAAGTCGAATAACACAAGATATTGCTTCCATAGCATCCATAACGCACATTTCCATCTGTGTGACTTCACCATCGACCAACCTGGTCTCATAATAATCATAGATATACTCAATTTATCAACTTTCTTATACTCTCTACAATACTCCAGTGAAGCCAACACTACCAATACTACCAAATCATCATAGTCACCCAACCAGTTACTTTACTCTCAGACCGCCACTAGCATCCAAGTTTTCTTAGCAACACATTGTTATTCCCAAAATTTCGAATTGTAGCTCTTTCTCCTTCCATTGAAGCATTCCATGGTAGGTACGAGTCCCACCCAATTGCTAGTAATCTAAATTTCCAAATCTCATAGTACTTTCCCATTGAGATAAAATTATTGAATCATGACTGATAACAATCCACACAATCCTTCACTTACCCAGTTTCAAGTATTATTCAACCCATTATATACCTCATGCCAAACTTAAAGAAATTCTTGGTCACCCTAATAATTCTGTATACCATGGGCATATAACCTCTATTTGCCACCAATTATTTATGTAACGCATTACTATAGTCTGGGTAGTCTTATCAATAGATTTAGCAATCGAGCTCAAGTTCCTCAATAACCAAATAGGACTATAAGTCCTTCTGGTGGTGCATCCAGAAGTCACCTACAATTTGAACAATTTGACCCAACTCAAAATGCATAACCTCTCATACATCATTGTTTATCACCAACACCAATACCAGGTGTTCAGAAAGTAGCTGATAACCCACCATACATCTGTACTGAACCAGTCCACCTTGCATTGTCATATCTAAACTAAAAGGCAAAAATCCATACCATCCTCAACCTTGAACGAAAGATTTACACGTGATATCTTATTTCTTCACACCTCTTAACTTGTACCCATTGCACAAGACTCCTTCTTTCGGTAACTCATTTATTATTATTTTTTTGGCCAAACATCTATGACATAATACCTTTTACCTTAAATCAAATTTCTCGAATGAAACTTCATCAAAAAATCAAAAGTAATAAACTCTATAACTCAAACCATGCACAAGTCCTTCCAAAGGCTCGATGATCGACACAATCAATCATTTCTTGCTTTGACAAAACAAACCAAACTACCACAAATGTTGACTTACAATGCAATACCTGAATTCGATTCAAACCAGATACATCAATCTCATTTGTCAATCAACATTAGTCCATACTTCAAAGATCTTATGAATTCACATACCTTAACTTATCATCAAGCACCTATCCATCAATCTTACCATGTTCCTCATTAGGAACCCAAACTGTACCGGTCGTCAAACTCAAAATCACTATAGAACTAACCACAACACTAGAGTCGATTGTCCATAGGATCCACTCTCAAAGCATGCTCAACTTGTCTGATGAGCACCAGATATTATTCCCATAACCAGAGCAAGACAGACGAAGCTACGTGTTTTTCTAAATTTTAACTCATCTACTCCCGAAAGATAAATCATTATTCTTTACAATCCAAAAATGAATATCTTTTCTCTTGCATCCTTCCAAGGGTCAAGTTACATCCCATTAAATTTTGAAAAGTTGAAATTCTTTTGATTCTACTCGAGCATTTTCCAACACATCGTACACGCTTCATGCAACTATGCTACTTGTCAAGTAGTACCAAACCACAACCTTAGATACCCATAAGTCATCCTTACCATACTGTGTCTCTTTAACCGAAAGTCCCTTATCATATAGATGTATTCTAATCATAGAACGTCCCAAACTCTTATTACTATGTTGCCATTATCTCAAAATCAACCCTATCATCCAAGGGATACCTTGGACCCAATTATGCTAACCACATCCAAGGGACCAACCCAATTTTTAAATCGCACTTTCTCACTAAATCCTTAACTACCATCACACAAGTATATTTGTTAGAACTTTCCTTACCCATAGCTCATTATTTTAATAACAGTCTACTTTTCTTGGCTTATCATGAAGCCATCAGTCTTCAATATAATAATGCCAACCCTAGTGTTGTACCTTGCCAAAAAGACAAGACAGGATTGATTCACTCGATCCACCACTATAACTTTCCTTATAAATAATGCTTAATCCAAGAATTTATAGTAACAACTACTTGATTTCTCAATCGAGAATGCAATATCAAAACCTTACTACCCGATTAGGTGAAATAACTTTTTTTTTAATCGAAATTTTCCTCTTTATATAAAGCAGAATGAAATAACAAGTACAAGGAGGGGGACATGAAAAGCCTTACCTCCAAAAATAAGATGGATGAGAAGTCGTCTTTAAGGTCGGCATTCTTATCCCTGGTATAAAGGTGCTATCTATGTACTAGAAAAGCGTTAAATCTATGAGAGGACTCCTCTCGGTACAATGCGACTAAGAAGAGAAAACATAACTGAGGGAGGATCGATTTTTCCTAAATCTAGTATCAGCCTCACAACTCCAACACAAGGCTCAGGGTCAGTACAACTAAACCAGGAGACACACAACGGTGACCAAAATTGAAAACTAGCTTCATTTTTGATAGTCGTTGAGTGCGGCTCCAAATATTGGGTGTTGTGTTGCTGGTCTGGATTTTTGTTGATTGCATCAGGCATTTGAAGTTTAGGTGAAATAACTGATAACTCCTTAGATGTGTTTGTTTCCATGATTCACTAGTACCATATTGTGAACAACCGCTACATCCACTACTTTATCACATTATATCTATTGAGAAGTTCATACCCAAATAGACCGCACATTTATACCCATTAAATAGCACCAAAACATTTCATCTTCCAGCCGAAAGTGATATGCACTATGACCCTTTTTGATATACACTAACCCTATAAAACCATCGTAGAAATTTTGATCTCGGTTGGCACAATGTCATCATCATAATACCCCACACAACCCATTCCTTTTGGGCAAACTTCATAGACTGTAGTCTCCAAGGTCACAATTCTCATAACATATCACTCCCTTCATTATATCATTCTTAATTGTTAAACCACTTCACATATCATATAAGCCACACTAACGCTATTCCCGCTGTTGAATAATTGTCCAAAAGGGAAAGACGGTCATGAAGTCTCTCAACCATTGCTCATCCTTAAATACCATATCCTCAAAACATATCACTGAACCACAACCTTGATCTTTCCTTTCAAATCGGAAAGCATTTTAGGTCTGACCACACATCCTTTCCATAAATATATCACTTCCATCTCAATACTAGATCCAATAATAAAACCAAGCGATGAATTCTCAATTGCACGCTGCAGGACAAAGCAAAAGCCATCACTATAAGTGAGAGAATGGAGTGAAGAGATAGAAATTAGATCAGGACCAAGGACGCACGATGGATAATTAAGAAATGAAGATATTTCCTAATAGTCTTCATAGCCTCTCAAAGATAAGTATAGACGTCTCTGTATCGATCATCGAGACTCTAATTAGACTTGTCTTGTACGTAAGACCTATGAACTTGGGCTCTGATACTATTTTTTCATGACCCAAATTCGGATTGTGATAACACTCGTCTTTTTCTATTGGACAAGTCTACCTAAAACCCAATATTTATGGAAAATTTAAGCGAAAATAGTTTAAAAGGTACATAATAAACAAAAGTGGAAGTCTATTAAACTTAAATACCTCTAAGATTGGTTGTCACATGTACAAGCCATACAACAGAACTGAAATGTAAATACTAGTCTTGAGTGTGTCCTTGACTCTTAAATAGAGAAAAACATAAAATACAGGAATAAAAGAGTCCGCCGAATATCAATAACTACCTCTCTCAATCTCCTAGAAGCCTCAAATAATCAGAAAAGTGAATACCCATGGTATGGGCTCAGAATCTACACAAATGTAGAAGTAAGGAGTGAGTACCAAACAACACAGTACTCAAGAAGCAAACTAAGAAAACTAGATAAATCTAGTAGATAATAAAACTCCTTTCATCCTAACTGAACCTCCTCAAACTATGACTTGCACATAAAAATCAGCCCAATCTATGCTACACAGTTTATATCACAGTATAGCTCATCAATACTCATCATCATCGAATAAATTATATCAACCTCAAATAAATCAATCTCAAGACACTGGGATATATAAACAAATTTCATGATGATGGATAAGATGCAATGTGATGCAATGTAATGCAATGCGATGTCACGAAGGATGACACATGTTTTTACTACTGATACACATCCGCTTATAATAGACAAAAATCTATGGGGGCCTCACAAGGACCATGTATCTAATTCTATCTGTCTTACAATAATTCTCGCCATGGACATGTGACTCATTTCCTATTTTCTCTCAATATATATGTGTAACACCCCAAATATTTCTACGCCAAGGACCGTAGTATTTTTCATGTACATATATGATCGTACTCGATGAATTTAAAGGGAATTCATGAGTTAGGATATTCCTAAGTAATTCAAGGGTATTATATGTGATTTAGGGTCATAAGGGATCCCTACAACCAAGCCAAGTCCAAAGAATTCATTTCGGCTAAGTTTCCGAATGAGTTCGTATAAGGGTCAACTTCCAATGACCATATCTCTTTGAATATAAATAATTGGGTGGACCATGACCTATCAAATTAAAGGTCTTTGAGTCTTCTTTCCAACGCCACCGAGTTTGCCTCATTCCTAGTTCGGAATCAAAAGTTATGACCCTTTTTCCACAGACTATCGTTGCAGTGGGGCTTGGCGCGATGCGCCACTATAGCGCCCGAAACTAGCCTCAGTAGTTTGGGTGCTGGCGCGGCGCGCCAGCTATCGCGCCAGCAGGGTTTTTGGCCCATTTTCCAGATTTTCTTTGAGGAAGGGCAAGTTGGACAATTCCCTAAACAATATATACGGACTTGGAACATTTTTGGGGTCAATTTCTGCACATTTTCACCTCCAAAGAACCCTAATTTGCACCCTCTTCTCTCTCAATTCATCTTCAACAAGATTTGCCCTAAAAAAAAAATCAAGGATTCAAGCCTCCATTTCTTTTCAAGTTTTTCATTCAAGAGTTGACTCCTCAAGGTATGTGGGTTTTCATCCATGGGTTCTTCCACCCATGGAGCCCAAATGTTTTTCTCAACTTCGTATATAAATTCTAAATGATGAAATCTTATGGTATTTTACATGATGATTCAAAATGCATATATTATGGTATACTTGAAGCTTATTATGTTTAAATGGATATGTTGACTCTTAATTTCAAGTGATGAGTTTTTAGGGATTTTCATACTACGATTTCAAATGTATAGATTCTTGAATATTTGAAGTTTATTACCTATATTGACTTATGTTGATTCATATTTACATGAAATGGATAGTTTATCAAGGTACTTATATGAAGGTTTGAAAGTAGTTTTAAAGTGCATATGGTGGGTTATTTTAAGATGTTTGATTAGATGCATTCATATCACTCTCATGCATACAAGTATTCTTTAAATGTATTTGAAAGTCATATGAAATGAACCCACCTAGTTCTCTTATGTTGAAATGAAGTTGGATTGAAAGTTTGACTCTAAATGAAAGTTTATGAAGCAAATGCCTATATTTATGGAGTCTTGTGAAATGATTGAATGATTGATTGATAAAAGGGCTTCTTAGCCAAATTAAGGTTTCAATGTGAAAGGACAATTCTCACATTGAATCAAATGAAATGTCTTTATGAAATGCTTGATTGATAAAAGGGCTTCTTAGCCAAATTAAGGTTTCAATGTGAAAGGACAATTCTCACATTGAATCAAATGAAATATTTAAGGTTATGATATGACATGTTTGACCTCCCTATAGACCGTCAATGCTTTTGAACATTTTTCCAAAATAGAAGGTCCGATTAGCATGGTACCTGGAATGCCATCACTGATTGTAGACCTAATTCTCTTATAAACCAAGGTTCATTAGTAGAACGGTAAATAGAGCATGGTAGTCATGATGATATTATAAACCAAAGATTTAATGAGCTATTCCACCGATGATGATTTGATAGCTAAAGTTATATAAATGCTTATGTTATTATGATACTTAAATGTTATTCTACTGAGAGCTTACCTAGCACCGAGCTGGATAAGAGGCGAATACCCACGTCCCAGAACTACGTGCCACTGTAGGTATAAAGGAGATAGAGGCGAATACCCAATCTCTAAGAGGCGAGTACCCGAAATATCAAGGCTTAGTGGTGAGTACCCAAGTCTAAGAACTAGAGGTGAGTACCCGGTTCACATAATAGCTTAGTGGATCCACTTAGGCATGACGGAGTCTACCTTGGCAAGTAGTCTCCCCCTTTTCTCCGATGTAGGGGTAACATCGTGACTCCATGTTATAGCTCACATGGTTTATGTCGGTTAGTGGTCGCTCTCACAAAGGTACAAGGTCCCTCTTCCAATGTTTAAGATATATCATATGATATCTACTATATCTATCACAAGGTAAAGTATGTGCTCTCACAAAACTAATGATTTCTTTCAAAAGGTTTATGGATTACTTATTTACTATTCATGGGATTTTGCAAGTATATGGTTTCTTATAATGACTCATGGTTAGCTCTAAAATATTTAAGTTTCTTTTAGGAATCATGATGGTTTCTATATTTTATTGACTAAGCTTCATAACTCCAAATGGTATTTCGAATGAATACAAGGTTCTAATATGGTCCATTATTTCACCTTATTGTATAATGATATATTGCATTGCATACTCACATACTTAGTACATTCAAAGTACTAACGCATACTTTTGCCTACATGATATCACCATGTAGGAACTGACGTCACTCCTCGACCTCCTCCTCGTGGCTAGCTCAAGTTAGTTGAAGATTTCTTATGGTGAGTTCCCATATTTCGGGAACGACATTCTTTTTACTCTAAGCTTGTGTTATGTAGAATAGTAAGACTTTTATTAAGGTATTTCTTGACACTTATATTGAGGGTGAGCTAGGGATATGTCTTAGCCCCCGCCAAGTCTATTAGTAGAGTTATGTTTGGACACAAATAGAAAGGAAATGTTTTTATTTCTGCTTATTATTATTTACCGTTACCAATAAAATGCTTAATGATTGCTAAGAGGCTTGGGTGAGGTACCTTCGGGGGTCTCATTTGCCGTGTCACGTCTAGGCCCTAGGCTTGGGTCGTGACAATATGATTTTACCACGGACGTGTGGCCTAATCCTTTCCTCTCAATATTTATAATTTCTCCATGGATGTGTGGACCGATCCCTATTTCCTCTCATCCTCACAATTCATCAAATAGATAAAAAATACTCAATGAGAGGAATACAATGAGATGAATGCAATGAGAGGAATAGCACATTCAAAATCATAATATCAATAGTATATCAACATCAACAAATACATTATTCACTTTAATAATAGTCATCAAGTCTTTATTTCTCACTATCAATAATATATCACCATCAACAATTACATCATTCACATAATTATAAGTCATCAAATCTCTATTGCAATACCCCTCTTATCACGTTTAGAATCAATCGGTGGCCAAGTTTATCCAAGTCAATTTCCATATTTAACAATGAGAAAATGACAAGCTCATCAATTCATAATCACATTTTGGGCTATCATAGCATTTCATCAAGTTCATATCAAGTTCGAGTCAAGGAATTCACAAGTTTGATCAACACCATAACACACATAATCCTTTCATTACCCCGATCTTTCATTAGGCACAATTCAAATGATTATAATTTTAGCCTTATTCTCATTTCACCCTAACACATATATGAAAGCAAGTTCAAGTAATCTACAAGATTTACGGAGTTTTAGAAATTCACTAGCCTCGATATCCATCCCAGTACTCTGCAACTTGAATATTTCCCTTCCTTTGGCTCTGCAATTTGTAGGAATCTAATCAAATATGAATTTTCAATCAAATTATGGAGTTAACGACACCAAAATTACATTTCTCGAAGACGGATCCAAAATTGGGTCAAAAATAGAATTATGGTACCTACAATGGAAATCCTAAAATTGACTCCATAAAAAGGTTCTAAACTCATTATAGAGCTTGTACCTCAAAATGGGGCACAAATTGATGCTCAAAACGAGAGAAATCATCCCAACAAATTAAATCACCTTTAAAGCTTGAAACTAAGCTAGGACAACAACTATTTTATGAGTTTTACCTCAAACGAAGGTTCCCCAGCACTTCTCGATCACAACACTGTGTTTCCATGAAAAAACCACACAATTTAGAGCTTTGAATTACTCAAAACAGACTTAAAATGATCAAGAAACAATTTCCTCAAAATTCACCACAATTCCATTCCAAAAATGTCAAGAGACAACAACTTTGATCAACAATTTACCAGAAATAAAGTCCCAACAGCTGAAACCAGCTACACCATGATGATCCTCACGAGCAACCCCATAATGTTGACTCTTGAATCACTGAATTCGGACCTAAAATGGCCAAGAAATCATCTTCCAAAGTTTTAAAAAAATTGAATTAAAAAATGGTCGAGGCAACAACCAAAACATCAATCTTACCTCAAACGAAGCTTCCAAATCAGTTTCTAAACTCACCAATGCGTTCTCCTCGAAATACCACATAAGATAGCCTCTTGAACCACCTAATTTGGAGCTCTAGAACTAAAGTTATAGGGTTTAAAGTTGGAGAAAAAAAACCAAAAATGGGTTTGCCTTGCACCAGATTTTG
Source organism: Solanum dulcamara (assembly GCF_947179165.1). Classification (NCBI taxonomy): domain Eukaryota; kingdom Viridiplantae; phylum Streptophyta; class Magnoliopsida; order Solanales; family Solanaceae; genus Solanum; species Solanum dulcamara. Next base: position 11,900,113 of record NC_077238.1, read on the forward strand.
CTTCAACACAAATTTGGCAAAGTCCAAAATCTTCGACAGGGTGCTCGGGATTTGTTCGGAACCCAATAAAAATAAACCAGATATGCTATCCCACTAAATTTGATGTTTTGGCCTGAATGACACTTTCAAAATTATTATACGTGGTCATTTTAATAGAATGTAGATCTCATACCCAAGCGTCATTTTAATCCAAATTCCACAACAGGCTTCGAGATTAGATCGAAAGTCACAGAAAGTGAACGAAGGGTCGTTCTAGACCAAACTCGACATTCTGGAACTAAGTGCACTGTTAGAATTTTCATTCGAGCATGTTTCCAAAAATGTTGACCAAAGTCAACTATAGGCTAACTTTTAAAGTCAAAAGACCCAAATGGTCCCAAACTTGTATCGATTACCTTGATACTCATGTTGACAATGCTACTAGACTAATTTGGCAATTTTGGAGCTGATGGGACTATTAGAATTCGAATTTGAGATCTCTTTGACCTAGAACTCGAAAAGTCGCAACTAAACCAACTTAGGCCTTCAATAAACCAAAATGGGATTGGAACCTCTAAAAATTCAATCAACACTTCTCCTAGACCAAAACACATCCCCCGAATCCAATGGAGTCATCGAAATTCCATTTTGAGCATCGAACTCCAAAAGTTGACCAAAGTCAAATCTTGGCCTAAAATTTCTCAAATTCTCAGCTCAAGACCTCAAATTTTTGTTACAACTCCAAAACTGATTTCATAAACTCTTCTAGACCAATTTTCATATTCTAGAGCTGTTGGAATCGACGAAATTCCATTCCCAGACCCATAGCTCCGGTTGGTCCCAAATACCACCTTTGAACACTTAAAACCTTTTAAACTCAAAACTTTCCAAAACTCATCTTTTTTCATAGAATTTCCCAAAACCACACCCGGTACTAATCAAAAATGACACGGGGTAATTATAGGGAGGGGAAAAACTGTCATATCACAAAAATTACCAAAAATGACTTTCAGGGTCATTATAATTTGCCACGTATAGAAAGGATGTGATCCTCAACCCTTACATCATGATACAATGTAGGAAACAAAATATGTGTTAGTATGCTTGAATGTACTAAGTATGTGGGTATGCCATGTAACATAAATCATAGGATGCAATGACCAAATAACATACATGGTAAAAGAGGATAAGTAAAGCTATAAGGAAACATGATTTTATCAAAGCATTAAGAGGCATAACTGAGATCATAAAAGAACATAAAGAGAGTATACATATATGGGATAGAACCATAAACGATAGTATGACTGTGCGAGCTATAGCATGGAATACCTATGTATCCTCATACAACAAAAGAAAGGGGAATCTACTTGCCAAGGTAGACTCTACCTTGCTAGGAGGGTCATGTACATGTGCTATATGTGTGTCACTCTCCGAGAGGGTACCCTAGGTATGGCCGGCACTCAGAGACTATTATTAGTTTCAAAGCAAACCACTTGGCCTGTTCACACATTCATTCAATCAATATTCTATCAGCGAAAGACTTAACTCATCAAGAAAATAACTCAACATGATAACCAAATAGATAACTTATAGAATAAGGTGAAAGGACAACAATCTATCTAATCCAATCAACAAGACTAGTATGAATGAAACTAGCCAAAAGACAATATCCAATCAATAAATCAACAATCTAGTCTATGAAGCCTCTATCAACTGTCTAAGTGGTGACAGTGACAAGTTCATGGCTACCTCAAATCAGAATGAAAAGACTGAACTCAAAGTAGGAGTAACATAAGTGGTATACTCAAATCAGAATGCAGGGGAGGACTCACCAATCAACTGAATTTGAACAGATCTTCAACAATGTGCTTGTTGATGATATCTAGAACCTGCCTCTTCATCATAAAATGATGTAGGTCCAAATGGGCGTCAATACATAAAATGATGAGTATGTAATATGGCCGAATAAAACATGTATCAAGGTAGTATAACATCAACTCAAGTAACTCAATCAAGAGTAAGGAACTCAATCAGGATGTCTTAAGTCTAAATCAAGAGTAAGGTTTAGACAGAGACCAATCATATAAAATCCAATTCAATCAGGGTGCTATCAAGACCTATATGGGAGTTTCTCTTATCCAACAACAATCACTTATGAGCTAGTGATTGTACAACAAGCTCATTGTTGTTGCCACAATTGT
>NC_077238.1:11907292-11929792 GCF_947179165.1 Solanum dulcamara
ATTCTTTTATACATATATTTTATACAATTTTAGTACATATTTATTTATATCTATGTGTGTTATACTTGCAAATAATAATTTTATCCCCTCCCTTTTTGATAAATTAAGTCTAGTCGGGTACCATATTTTGTGGATTTTGAAGAGTACCTAACACCTTTCCTTCGGAATAACGTAAAACCTTACCTAAAATCTAAACTAATTTTTCACAGATTGAAACGTGAGTCATACATGTCATGCATCAAATAGGTTTCCTTATTTTCCTTAATAAATTAGGTGGCGACTCTATACAACAATTAATCCTTTTAGAGTCTATAAGTTTTGTTTTATCTAACTTCGGTAAAAAATAAGGCAAAACATCTGTCTCTGACTCTCTCTTGGAGAAAGCTCTCTAGTATCAACCTGGTCCCATTCCTACAGGTGTAATTGAACGTATGTTTAAGGGTGACTATCAAAAAAGAGGGAAATAGATCAAGCATCCTAGCGATGAGAAAAAAAGGTTGGTAGATCATAATTGACTCAAATGAGTTAGAATCCTATGCAAAAGGTGATGATTGTAAAGGATAGAAAACTTGAATTGGCCTACGATTTTTTATTGAACAAGGTCTTCGCCCATTAAAACATTTTTTTAGCAAAGGAACTGTAGGGATAGTGAAGCAATCCTTCTTATGACCACTCCTATTAAACGTGAGTGTGTTAAGGGAAGAATGGGTAACAAAGCAAAGTCCCAGGTGTCAAGATTTTGTGGAACAACAAGAGAAGCTGAAGGCAGATCTGGAGGAAATAACTGCTGCAATGGAAAGGTATGATGATGAAATTGCTAGATTGAAAGCAACCGTGCAACTAGGCATGATTCAAGAATCAAGTTGTGATGAGACGTTTCAAAAAGAAAATGATGATTTGAAGGTACAAGTTCATGCCTTAAATGCTAAAAACAAGAGTCTCACTGTGAACTGGAGGACCTGACCAAACAATTGTTAAATGCTTATGCGGCTGAAAATGAGCACATGATGATGGTTCTTCGTTCCCTTGTTCCTCATCCTCCCTCTTCCTAGTCCTTTTATTTTTGCTTTCTTCCTAGTACTTCTTTATTGTCTCCATGGCTATAACTGATCAGTTCCCTTATGCATTTTTGATAATGCAATGTTTTTATGCTATTCTAATGAACTATAAACGAAAATTTGCCTTTTTGTCTACTATTTTTGTTTTCATGCTCTTGGCTAGTTCATTCATGTTGGTGTTGCACAGTGGCCATGAATTTACCGAGAGTGCATATTATTTTATTTGGTTTACTGTTGTATCTATTTTATGATGTCAAAAGGGGGAAGAAGTATTAACGATAGGTGGTCAGTTTTAATCAAGGAATCTAGTCCATATGACGAGGGAAGATAATATTGATAGGGGAAATAGTTTGTCATCATCTAAAAGGGAGAAAATGTGGTATCTTGGGTTTTGATGATATAAAAAACTATCGTATAATGAATGATGCAAAGAGAGACATGAGAGATAAAGGGAAGCATACTGATAGGGGAAATATGCAAGCAGTGACAATAATCAAAAAAGAGGAACAAACTTGATATAGTTTATCATCATCAAAAAGGGAGAAAATTTTATACTCGTATTTTGATGATTTAACAAACTATCCTGGTATTATGAGTAATGTTGGTCTAAGATAAAGAAGTGGAGTATAGTTGTAAAGCTGCAAAGGTCATAGAGGTTGGTGGGCAATGCAGCAGGGGTGCATATTCATGTTTGATGAGTTAACAAACTTTGGAACCTAGTAGAGGGACCTGGTCCATATGTAATGTCTTTCTAGGACAAGGAAGTAGAGTACAACTGTAAAACTGTAGAGGTTAGTGGCACTGCAGCAGAGGTGTTGCAATAGCAGTCTGCCTCTATCAATGGCGTTGCTCTTAGGTTTTTTGTCTCTCTTATGAAGAGAACATTGTGACAAAAAACATCAAGCTTTTGCAAATCAAGTTTATACATAAAGAAAAAACCATTTTCAAGGAATAACATTGCCTACACTCAACACGGATCTGATCCAGAGTTATAGCATTTTTAGTTGGGTTTTGAGTTTTGTATCTAGTGCTTTAATATTGTAAATCTACTCCTATGTTATAAAGGATAGTAGATCATTTCTTATCTTATCTCTTAGATTTAAGTTATTAACTAGAGGTAGCTAGAGTGTGTTGTGGCTAGAATTAGCTATTAAAGTCTATATCAATTAGGGGTAGTTGGTGTAGTGGGCAATAGAGTTATTACTTAGTTGTGGCTAGAGTTAGCTGTGGTGTATTGTTAAAGTCTATACCATCTAGAGTTAGGTGATGTAGTAGGCAATAGAGTTATTGCTTAGGCTCACATCTTGTAATAGAGTTGTTACAAAGGGGAAGGAATTAAAAGTTTAATTCCTAGGTTGCATGAGTTTGTAATCTGAATCTTGGTTCTCTTATTAGTGAACATTGTCAATGAAATCTAGTAGGAAAAGTCATGGTTTTTCTCCCTTGAGCAAGGAGCTTTCCACATTAACATTATGTGTCATTTTACCTCATGCATCTAACTTGAGTATTTTGTTAACTGATTGTGTCAAGGGGCTTGGTCCCCTGACTCATGGTAGACTCATACAAGCCAACAATTTAAAGTGTTGAAACCCAAACTCCCTTAATTGAGATAGGGTACCTCACTTCTCATATGAAATTATTCATGGTCCAAGTTGAGTCACACATATTTAGACAGTTCAAACATATTCCAAACTTACAAAGTAATACAATGCAATGAATTTCAAGGTAGTTTCCATATTTTCTTATATTTTTAGTGTTTAGAGCTTTTCTGTATTGACTCCAAGCCATTTATGACTTGCTAGAACTGAAAATTCGATCGCATGGTCGTTCGCTTAAGTTTTATGCCTGATTCCTTATTTTGGAGATCTTGGAGTTTTAGTGGTTGACTTTAGTCAAAAATCTAAGAAAATTACCTTAAAACATAATTTTGATAGTTTTATCAGCTCCGGAATATCCAAATTAGGCTAGTAGTATGGTCAACATGAGTATCAAGGCAATCGGTGTGAAATTGAGGCTATTTGGCGCTTTAGCCTTTGAAATTTAGCCTAAGCTTGACTTTGGTCAATGCTCTAGGAAAATGCGCTTGGATTAAAATTTCGATAGTGCGGTTAGCTCCAAAATGTCGAGTTTGGTCTAGAACGATATTTTGTTTGTGTCTCAAGGCTTTCGGTCTTATTTCGAGCCTCTTTGTAGAATTGGCAAAATATTATGCTTGGGTGAGGGACCTACATTTTGTCGAGACAACCTCGGATGGAAATTTTGACTGTGCCATTGATTCCAGAATGTTGAATTTGGTGGGATAGCATATCCCGTATCTGTGCACGGGGTTCCAAATGAATTCCGAGCACCCCACCTGAGTTGGCAATATTTCCAAAACCAACTGATGTGCACCAGCTGGTGCAGACCAATTTTGTTCTTCACGTTCTTTCCACCCAGGTCATGTTTAAGGAATCCATGTCTCTTTTTCTCCGCGTTCACAGGCAAAGAGCCGCGTTCGGGAAGGCCTAGTAGATTGGCCTCGGCGTTCGCAAGGCCCATGCCGCGTTCGTGGAGCAGTGAAGGCTTGGCCTCCGGATTCTCGATATTCCCTCTGCATTTATAGAGATTTGCGGCCTTAGTCTCCATGTTCGCAAACCTATTTCTCCACGTTCGCGGAAAGCAATTCACTGTTCTTTTAATTAGGACCAGTGACGTAAGATAGCCCGAACCCCATTTTCATTTCTTCGATTTTGGGAGATAGGGAGCTCTATTTTGGGCGATTCCAAGTGCATTGGGTTCGTAGGAGTTGTGGATACATATTGGTAGGTTCGAGAAAGTGTGAAGATCGTCATATTGAGGTAATTTCTTGCTCAAAGGGGCTGCCAAAGCTTAGTTAGAGCTTTAATGGTAAAGATTATTGTTGGGTTGTTTCCTCTCATTTTGAGTATCGATTAATGCCCCATTTTGGGGTACAAGCTCAATAATATGTTTAGAACATTTTCACAGAGTCATTTTTGGGATTCCCATGGCAGGTCCCACAATCTCATTTGACCCAATTTTGGGTCCGTCTCCCAAAAATATTATTTTATGTGTCAAAACATTTATATTGATGAGGTGATTAACATTTTAATAGTGTGGATGAATTTGGAGTCTTTTTGGAGTGAAATGCTACTGGAAAGTAGACTTGGAGCGCGCGTGTTTGGCTATGGGTAGGTTACAGTCTCTTTTCTTCTAGTTGAGCTTCATAAGGTATTATTTAGTATACATAGCTTGTAGTTTGGATTGTATGTAATGGGTTAGGATCAATTCCAGTTTCTTGCTTCTTTTTCCCGATATGAGCCTTAGGCTAGGTTTATTTTATGAGACCCCAGTCTAGTTGGTAAGATTAATGATTATGCCTTAGTTTTTCCTTGGTTAGCCCATTTTAGGTGGCTTGTTCGGTGTTATGATGATTGATGGAGTTGCATCTTAGGTTTGATTTTGGAATGAAATTAGTTGATGTAGCCATTGTTAGCCAGAAGTTATGAGACTTAGTGTCCTTCACTATTATAGCACCTATCTCGAAGCCTTGGTGTAGAAATTTCCACCCCGTTAGGCTTGTGAATTATTGTTGGATCTCATTTCTGGAGTAAGAGATAGAATCCCCTATGCTTTATTGTCGCTGTTTGGCGGGGCTATCTGTGGTTACGAATCTTGAGGTGATATTTCCCTGGGGAATTTGGAGGTATTGATTGTCTATCTGAGAACCTGTTTCCTCATTTTCCTCTTCTTTGTTACCCAGTTAGGGTTAAGTTCCCTTTTGGGCCGTGTGATTGAGTTAGAGAAGTAGATTTGAGCTTTAGGCCTTGATTAGAGTTCAGTTGTATTTGTGGTCCTTATTTGCATGCTCTAGAGGGTAAGGTGTTTGTGGATTCATTATTGTATGTGATTGTGTGTGTTGTTTGGTGTTGGTGATGACATGCATTGCATTGAGTCATTGTTTTCTCATGGATGTAGTCGACCCCGGTGGATACATTGGTTCTTGGCATTAATTTGAGAAAGCTGGGTTGTAACTCAAACTATTTTATACTGATTTTGAATAGGGGTATTACTTCCTTTATTACTACTATTTTCAGTGGACTGGAGGCACTGAGGATGCACTCATTTTATGATACTGATTTGAGGCATCGAGGATGCTCTCTTTTTATTATATTAATTTGAGGCATCGAGGATGCTCTCTTTTTATTATATTAATTTGAGGCATCGAGGATGCTCTCTTTTTATTATATTAATTTGAGGCATCGAGGATGCGCTCATTTTATGATACTAGCCCGTAATAGATGTTTCCGACCCTTTCTATACTGATTTGGTTATTTATCTCTGGTCATCGTGATAGAGTGAATCTTGATGATCGGATATACAAATTGATATAAGACCTGGATCGGGACCAGACGGGTATATAAGAGTGTTCCCGAGCCTCCCATGGCGATCCCATAAAGGCGCATGGGTCCTACTTCCTGATCGGTACTAGAAGTAGGTGTATATATCTTAGTATGAGGCATTTGATACAGATGGTACTATTGGTTTTACTGCATTACTCTCATTCATATATGCATTGCCTTTCACTAGCATAGTTGTTTGTACCTGTCGGTAGTATGGGATGTCGTGCGGGTTTACCTATTTGTGAGTGAACTTCCTGGGCACACAGGGGCTTAGGAGGTATTGTCTTACTATTTGCAAATTTTCGGTGGTATAAAGGGTGGTCTCATGTTTGAAGGTAGTTACTGCCCTTGTTCTTAGTTATCTATCTTTTTATTCAGGAATTTAGTGATTCGGTCCTTTGCGCCTTTTTGTGATATCTGTGTTTAGTTTTGTTAGTAGGTTGTCACTTAGTTATCCTCCTTCATAGTGGATTGTTGTGTTTAGGTCTTGGGTTGGCGCTACCAGGTATGTCCTTGCTTGTTTCCTATTTTCTCTCTCTTTCTTATATCTGATGTTTCTAATTGCAGGCTTGTATATTATTCTTATTAATTACTTGTGATATATATACTCCTTGCTTATATGTTCTTTATACTTGCTTTATCTTTGGAGCTCAGTCGGCTGATACCTACTGAGTGCCACTTGTTGGTACTCACACTACACTTCTGTATCTTATAAATCATATTACGGGTTTTTACTACTGATTAGATATTATGCGGAGCAGCTCTTTGATCTTGGGAACTTGGGCAAGCTCTTGTTATTATTATTGTTATTATTATTGTTGTTGTTATTATTATTATTATTATTATTATTATTATTATTATTATTATTATTATTATTATTATTGTTATTGTTATTGTTATTATTATTGTTGTTGTTATTATTATTATTATTATTATTATTATTATTATTATTATTGTTATTGTTATTGTTATTGTTATTGTTATTGTTATTATTATTATTATTATTATTATTATTATTGTTATTATTGTTATTATTGTTATTGTTATTATTATTGTTATTATTATTATTGTTATTATTATTGTTATTATTATTGTTGTTATTATTGTTATTATTATTGTTGTTATTATTGTTATTATTATTGTTGTTATTATTGTTATTATTGTTGTTGTTATTATTGTTATTATTGTTGTTATTATTGTTGTTATTATTATTGTTATTATTATTGTTATTATTATTGTTGTTATTATTGTTGTTATTGTTGTTGTTATTATTGTTATTATTATTGTTGTTGTTATTATTTTTGTTATTATTGTTGTTATTATTGTTATTATTATTGTTACTACTATTGTTATTATTATTATTGTTGTTATTATTATTGTTATTATTATTGTTGTTGTTGTTGTTATTATTATTATTATTATTATTATTGTTATTATTTTTTTATTATTATTATTATTGTTATTATTATTATTATTGTTATTATTATTATTATTATTATTATTATTATTATTATTATTATTATTATTGTTGTTATTATTATTATTGTTATTATTGTTATTAGTATTATTATTATTATTGTTATTATTATTATTGTTCTTATTATTATTATTATTATTATTATTATTATTATTATTATTATTATTATTATTATTATTATTATTATTATTGTTCTTATTATTATTATTATTATTATTATTATTATTATTCTTATTATTATTATTGTTCTTATTATTATTATTGTTATTATTATTATTATTATTATTATTATTATTGTTCTTATTATTATTATTATTATTATTATTATTATTATTATTCTTATTATTATTATTGTTCTTATTATTATTATTGTTATTATTATTATTATTATTATTATTGTTATTATTATTATTGTTGTTGTTATTATCATTATTATTATTATTATTATCATTATTATTATTATTATTATTATTATTATCATTATTATTATCATTATTATTATTATTATTATTATTTATCTTTATATGTCAAGGTATTAGAACAAAGAACCTTTAAAGATGGAAGTGGTAATCTTATTAAAGTTGTTTACCCTCCACAAAATCCTTTTATTCTACCAAATAATATTGGTTTCACAATCTCAGCATTTCAAAAATTCATTGATAATGATGTTGCTAAAATTAGCATAAAGGGCAGCCCGGTGCACTAAAGCTTCCGCTATGCGCGGGGTCCGGGGAAGAGCCTGACCACAAGGGTCTATTGTACGCAGCCTTGCATATGAGAAATAAATAATTTAGTTGCTTAAAATAATTATTTAAGCCTTTATGTTAAAGTTATGGGAGAGCATATTAGTTCTCTTGATGGTAAACTTGATGAATTAATTATTTTGGTTAAATTCATTAATAGAAATCAATCTATCTAATGTTGCTTCCCCATCTGAAAATAAGACAGTTCTTCAGACTACTACTCATATTCAACGTCCTATAGAAGAAAAAGATTTTAAATTTAAGTCTTTAACTGATCTAGAAACACTTCTTGATAAGAAAATAACAAATTTAAATGCTAAACCCGTTGTTATCATAGATAACTTTCCAATGGAAGAAAATATTTTTAAACTTAAACCGTTTCACCATAGAAGTTATAAAGCCAAAAAGAATGAGCAAAATAGCAGATATGCTACTAAACCCTCTATGTTGACCTATTATTACCCACGTCCCACTCCTCAAGATGTTTTAATAGAAGAAAGGAACTGGATTCAGTCTAGTATATCATATAGTGGTGATCAAATTTATGAATGGAATGTTGATGGCTTAACTGATAGACAAGTCTCCATTCTTTTACATCGAATGTTGATGTACACTACTATTTGTAAATCCACAAGGCATAATGATGACCATATCACCTATAAAATAATTATAGCAGGATTCACCGGCTAACTACGAGGTTGGTGGGATAAATTTCTAACAAACGATGCTCGCACTACTATCACTTCTTCCAAAAAAAGAGAAGTCACAATTGAGGCAGTTGTTTCTGAAGAAGGGACATCCCAAAGACCCGTTGAAAATGTTCGACAAGATGTTGTTTATACTTTGGTTTTAACCATATTAGAACATTTTAATGGTAGATTTAGCAACCAAAATAAGACTCTTCGAACATTTCTAAATGGACTCCATTGTAAATATTTAGATAAATTTAGGTGGTATAAAGACACCTTTTTAAGTCGCGTAATGGACTTACCTGAAAGTAATAATATTCATTGGAAGACTAAAATTATCGATGACCTTCCACCTTTATTTGCAGAAAGAGTTCGCAAAACTCTTAGAGGAACTCATTCTGCTATCCTTTATGATGTATTTACTTATGGTCAATTGATTGACACTTGCACTTAAGAAGGATTAAATTTGTGCAATGAGCTTAAACTAGCTTAGCAATTAAAAACGAAAATCAAAATAGAAAAATCGCAATTAAGAGATTTTTGTGCTCAATTTGCTGTCGAAGGCCCTTCTCATAAATCGAGTAAAAAATTTAAAAAACATCATCGTTCTAGGGAAGATAGACCCTATAGAAAATATCTTCGGAGTAAAGAAAAATGTGAGGCAAAAAAAACTCACCATAAATCAACTAGATTTACAAAAAATTATTCTAAAAGAGATCTTAGCAAAATAAAATGATACGAATGTGGTCAATATGGGCATATTTCTCCTAATTATAAATTATAAAAACTTAAAAGTTTAAACCTTGCTGAAGATATTCACGATAAAGTTTATGGTCTACTATACACTTCTGGTTCTGAATCAGATTATTCCTCTGAGACAGAATCAAGGACTGAAGAGTCTGAAAGTGAAGTTGCACTTATTGATTTTTTTGATAAAGAGAATGATGTTTCTTCTAAATGTGGTATTAATTGCACAGGTGATAATTGTTCTTGCAAAACTGATGAGTTTTACAAACTACAGTCTCAATTTCAAGATTTGAATATACATACTATTACTTCTGATAATGTTATTGAACTTTTGAAAGAAATTTCTGATGAAGAAACTAGAAACAAAATCATTAATATGGCTTCTGCAACTAGCTCCAGTCTAATAAATTTAAATCTAAAATTGATATTGATTCAAAACCATACTCCCTAACGGAAGTCTTGGCTCGTCTTGATACAAAGACTAATACTACAGTAAGAGATACTTCTTTGGATGACTTAAAATTTAAAGTTGAAAAGCTTAAAAAAGAGATTAAATCTCTTAAATAGAATCAGATGATTCATGATCATAGGATCTCTCAATTGGAGACTAATAATACAGATAGTTTTTCCATTAATAAAGGAAAGGAAAAAATTACTGATTTAGACCAAAGTGAAGGTGATAATGAAGACCCTTCACCTAAATAAAATTCATTCTTAGGAATGCTTCAGATCATAACTGCTCATCGTTGGTATATTAAATGTACCATTCTAATTAATAATGAATTCACCATTACTAACACTGCCATGATTGATAGTGGAGCAGATATTAGCTGCATTCAAGAAGGATTAATTCCTTCAAGATATTTTGAAAAAACTACTCATGCTGTTAAATCTGCATCTGGACATTCTTTAGATATAAAGTACAAATTATCTAATACTTATATTTGCCAAAATAAAATTTGCATTCCTCATTTCTTTTTATTAGTAAAAGACCAAATGCATCATTCAATTATACTTGGAACCCCTTTGATTAACACAATATATCCTTTTTCAAAAATAGATGCAAAAGGATTTACTGTCAGTCATTTGCTTTCCCATATCGCTTTGAACTTCTTAGCCTTATCTGACCTCTTTTTATACGTCTTTTGAGCCGAGGGTCTGTCGAAAACATTTGTCCTACCTTGGTAGGAGTAAGGTTTGCATACACTTTACCCTCCCCAGACCCCACGTTGTGGGATTTCACTGGGTTATTGTTGTTGTTGTTATTGTATAAAAATAAAGAAATAGCTTTTTCATTCATAACTGAACCAGTTACTAGAGACATAAATGCTTTAATTCAAATGAAACAGAAGCATGTAGATTCTTTACAACTGGAAATATACAGTTTAAATATTTATGATACAGTAAAATCTGTTAAAGTTCAAGAAAAGATTAAATTAATCTCTGAAAAATTGGCCATTGATGTTTGTGCTGATCATCCTAGTGCCTTCTGGAATAGAAAAAATATTTTGTAACTCTTCCATATGAAGATGATTTTTTTGAAGAAAATATTCCCACTAAGTCACGTCCTTGTCAGATGAACGCCGAGTTAGTAGAATTCTGTAAAAAGAAAATTGATAATCTCCTACAAAAAAAAGTTTAATAAAACCTTCCAAATCGTCATGGTCTTGTACTGTCTTTTATGTTAACAATGCAGCAGAAAAGGAACGTGGTGTACCCAGGTTAGTAATAAATTATAAACCACTTAATAAATCTTTAAAATAGATTAGGTATCCTATTCCAAATAAAAGAGACTTATTATCAAGATTATATGCACCAATATGTTCTCAAAATTTGATTTAAAATCAGGATATTGACAACATACTTATAGAACTGCTTTTAATGTTCCTTTTGGGCAATATGAATGGAACGTAATGCCTTTTGGATTAAAAAATCCCCCTCTGAATTTCAAAAGATTATGAAGGATAACTTTAATCCCTATTTGGATTTCATCGTCGTTTATATTGATGATATATTAGTCTACTCAAAAACTTTTGAAACTCATATCAAACATCTCGATATTTTCAAAAAGATAGTTATACAAAATAGTTTGGTTATATCTAAATCAAAAATTAGTTTATTCCAAACAGAAGTTAGATTTCTCGGACATAATATCTGTCAAGGTAAAATTACACTTATTCAGCGGTCTATTGATTTTGCCTCAAATTTTCGTGATATTATCGTGATAGAACTAGGTTTCAAAGATTTTTAGGAAGCTTAAATTATATTTCTCTCTTTTATAAAAATTTATCCCGAGATTTATTCCCATTATATGAATGACTAAAAAAGAATCATAAATCTCCCTAGACTGATAGTCTAACTGAATTAGTAAAATCTGTCAAACAACAATTAAATCTTTACCTTGTTTAACACTGGTTAACCCAGCTTGGCCAAAAATAATTGAAACTGATGCTTCTAATGTTGGTTATGGGGGAATACTTAAGCAGGTAAATCCCAATGATAAATGTGAATATCTTATACGATTCCATTTAGATAAATGGACAGAGGCCCAAGGCAAATATGCAACGGTGACTCATTAAATGTTATGTATTGTTAAATGTGTTTTAAAATTTTAAGATGATTTATACAATCAAAAATTTCTAATTAAAACAGACGCTCAATCAGTCAAATATATGTTTGACAAAGATTTTAAATATGATGCCTCTAAATTAATATTTGCTCGGTGGAAGGCTCAATTAGCCCCATTTGATTTTGAAATCCAGTATAAAAAGAGAATTGATAATTCATTACCAGATTTCGTATCTAGGGAGTACTTAACAAATTAATCATGTATTATTTCACAGCTTTCTTTGAGGATAAAACTCTTATAACAATTTTAAAAGCTATCCCTTTGGGAGAAGATATTCAAACCAAAATTCTAGACAAAGTCATAAAAAATATTATTAAAGAAGAAATAGAATCATTTTACTTTTCTATTCATTCTTATGAGGACGATGAAGGTCCTTATTATCTTGATACAGATGATTTCTTTGAATTTCACTAATATTTTATGTTTGCAGAAATGACAGACCCACCATGGTCTATAATCAAAGGGCGGAATAATAACCCCACTAGAGGCAGGTAAAGATCAGCCCCGTCGCAAAGGCCTTCATATGGTTCTTCATCATCATCTAATAATTTTCCAATCCTAAGATTGGGAAACAAAAGTTTGATAAACTCCAAAGTTGGCGAATCATCATTATCAACTCAAAAGGAAGATACTCCTTCAGTAAATCTGAAAGATATTCCAGATAAATCTGGAAGATATTCCAGAAGACAGTCCATTATATAGACAATTGAAAGCATATTTAGAATCACAAAAGTAAATAGATACTTTTGCTTCAATTACTAAAGAAATAGATGATAATAAAAATTATGAAGAGGTACCCACAAAAGAAATTATATTTCTTTTAGAAAACTCTGACATTCAAAGGCAAGACGAACCATGGAAGATTTTCCAAAGATATTTGGTAAGGGGATTATATTTCCCAGGTGAGTCATATAAAACTCGCACATATTATGAAACTATATTAATCAAAATAGGAAGTGCGGATTTTCAACACTTCACCACAGAAGAGAACGTTTATAACTTCTCAAAAGTGATTATCAAACAGATTATAATTTGAGTGGGTATATTCTCATATCTAACAACACAATCATCTTGTTTAACAATCAATATCAAACCTCCTGAAGGAGAATATGTTATGTCTAATATCAGCATAATATTAGCAATAGAGTTATTTTCTAGAGCAACACAATATTATAACAGCATAATATCTTAACTTAAATAAAAAGATAAGGGTCCAACACGCTTCCATACCTTATCCCGTTTTGACTAATATTATTTTGGGTATTTGTCAAGACTTTTGACAGATATTTCAATCCCAACCTATTTCCAGGTAACTTCCCTAAAGCTCCTTCAGAATAACTCAGCACAACCTAGATTCATTTTCTACTTCTAGGAGTAAGGGTTATATGAAAGGGGAGAATGTTCTTTTTTATAAAAGAAAACAGATTATAAAGGAAATAATAAAATTTGCTCCAGAAAATACCCACAAACTTAGATATTATTCATAAGGGGTAAAGAGAAGAGAGCATTCGAGGTTGTTTTTTGATCGATGCCCCTTCTGAAGACATGCTACTTCCTTTTATAGATGAAGGAAATGAAAATGACTTGAAGGGGACGTTATCCTTATCAAATTAAAAATGTTTAAAAGGAAATAATTTGAAAACTACTTTACTTACATTATTATAAGAAAACAAACTAGGTGGGACCCTATGTTTTTAATATAATTACAAAAGACAGAAGGGTCACTATCAGTCTCTTTCTTCCCTTATCTTCTACGTCTTTCTGATCCTTATCTGTTCTTCTTCTTTAGCCTTCAGTTTCTACATCTTTCCTCCTTCTTATCTTACCTCATAAAGAAGGTTTAATTAGTAGAACTACCAACAAAAAGATATTTTCTAAGTTTGACTGTAAAAATGGATTCTGGCAAATAAAAATGAATAAAGATAGCATTCAATATACTGCCTTCAAGACTGTTTCTCATTGATTTTACTCTAATAACTTTATCTTTATCTTTCATTTCTAACTTGGTTTCTGTCCTATTTTTATCCCAAAATTCTAAAGGATTTTTGGTAAAACATTGTTCTAATTTTTGTTTAATTATATCTATATTTTCTTTTAATATATTGAAGATTATCTGATATTCGAGCAAAGGATATCGTGGTGGTATAGGATATCAAAATAAACCAATTTTCCCCAAAAACACTCATTTGCTACAATATGATATTGATTGGGATAATCCTCAAGAAATAAATCCACGATATCCTTTGCTCGAATATCAGATAACCTTCAATAAATTAGAAGAAAATATAGATATAATTAAATAAAAATTAGAAAAATGTTTTACCGAAAATTCTTTAGAATTTTGGGATAAAAATAGGATAGAAGCCAAGTTAGAAATGAAAGTTATTAGAGTAAAATCAATGAGATACAGTCTTGAAGACTAAGAAGAATTTCAAAAACAGATTAAAGAATTATTAAGTCTTAGAATAATAAGATCTAGTAACTCTCCTCATAGTTCACCAGCTTTCATGGTTAGAAACTGTAATACCCTAATTTTGTTCGTCAAGACTCGAACCATTGTTCATGTGCGTGTAGGATCGAACTCGGGTAATTTTAGTTGTATTTATGACTTAGGATCAATTCCTAACTATTTGAAGTGTATTAAATATATTTTAGGGTCATAAGGGATCTCTAACACCAAGCCGAGTCCAAAGAATTTCTAACGACTAAGTTTTCTGATGAGTCCATATAAGGGACAACTTCAAACGATCATATCTCCTAAAATATAAATAATTGGGTGGCCCATGACCTATAAAATTAAAGGTATTTTAGTTGTCTTTCCAACTCCACTAAGTTGTCTCATTTAGAGTTCAGAGTAAAAAGTTATGGCCATTTTATTGGAGACGCTCTATCCTGGTAGAAGTCCGTGATGGATCCGCGATGCAGAGAGGACACGGACTCCACTACCTAAGAAGAACGACGCCCTCTTTATTTTTTAAGGGTATTTTTGTCCTATAACCCTTTGGGGAGTTATTCTAATATCCCTAAACTTGTAGAAATCAGTTTTCCTCATTAAAAATCCTCTCATTCACTTCTAAACATCAACGCTCAAAAAATTTTAAGAAAGTATCAAGTTAGGGTTCTTTTTCAAGATTTTCAACAAGGTAATTCCTTCATAGATTTCAAGCTTTCCAAACCAAACTTCTTCATCTATTCATGAATCGCTAAGAGAAATCTTAAATCCTAACCATAGGGTTTTCAAGAAAACAAGTCAAAGAATTTCAAGAAAGGGCCTCTTGATTATTCTTCTTCAAGTTAAGATTTTTCATCAAGATTTATGGAGATTTTAAGGTATGTAAGGCTAACCTAAAATATGGATTGAGTTCTTCCATATGCTCCATAGATGTGTTGGATAGAAATTATGAAAGACTTGAACCCTCCATGAATATTTTCTTGAATTTTACTAAAACCCTAAAATACCTTTACATACTATTAATTGATTGATGATCTTCGTGACTTGAATTCTTGAACAAATTACTTTTCACATGATACTTCATAAACTGTAGCCATATATATATATATATATATATATATATATATATATATATATTGTAAATGATTATGTATATGTATTGATTGGAATGAAAAGCACAAATTGGAATAGCTAGGAATGTGAATGGCATAAAATAGAAACATAACTTATTATTGTCATACAAGTATATCTAACTACTCTTGAAAGATGTGATTGGGAGTAATTAGATAGTATGATTTGTTGAAAGGTTTGATTGTGATAAAATTAATAAATTAATAGGGGTCCACATGAGACTTGTCGATATGATTAGATTAAACTGATTGTATAGAGTTTTATGAGTATTGAGTCTTGAGAGGAGTATCGAGCACCGAATTGGGTAAGAGGAAGTAATAACACAAATCCAATAACTACGTCGCCAAACGTAGGAGAGAATTGGACCTTTATAGTCGGATGTTTCCCAAATTACTGTTCTGACATGATATGACTTGATTGATTATGGATCCATTATTGTTGATTCATTCCTACCCTGGCAAGGTATGAATGGACATGGAAACAACGTCGGCTTGTTGTACTATCACTGGCTCATAAGTGATGGTTGTTGGATAAGAGAAACTCTCATATAGGTCTTGACAGTACTCTGAGTCAGATTGGAATGGATTGGACTGGATTGTACATGATTGGTCTTGTCTAAATCATATTTTGGTTTAGACTTAGGACATCTTAATTGAATTGTTTCTTCTCCTGAGTTGACTGATTCTACCCTGATGCATATTTCACTTTGTCATTTTACATACTCGTACATTCCATGTACTGACGTCATTTGGCTTGCATCATTTTATGATGCAGAGACGGGTACTAGAGATTATCAACAAGCACACCATTGAGGATCTATTCGCTTCCAGCTAGTTGGTGAGTCCTCCTTGTTTTTGGAGGATACCGTAGTTATCTTTTCAGCTTTGAGTTAGTTTTTCTTTATTTGATTTTTTGTAGCCATGAACTTGTCATTGGCACCTCTTGGATTATTGATAGAGGCTTCATAGACTAGAGTGTAGATGATGTTGATTTATTTATTTTGACTAGTTTCATTCTTACTAGTTGTTAAATTGGATATGTGGTTGACCTTTGGCCTTATTTATGAATAGAATCCTTGTGAGTTGAGTCTTCTACTGATAGAATGTGACTGAATGAGAGTGTGATTGGACCAAGTGGTTCGCTTGAAGGCCAACAATGGGTTTTAAGTGTCGGCCACGTCTAGGGTACCCTCCCAGGGCATGACAAAAACCATGCAGAGATAGTACGAAATAAACCAAGGATGGTGATTAATTATAAAAAATTAAATGATAATTCCATATTTGACGGATATTTCTTACCTCATAAAGAAAGTTTAATTAATAGAACTACCAACCAAAACATATTTTCTAAGTTTGATTATAAAAATGGATTCTGGCAAATAAAAATGAATAAAGATAGCATTCAATATCTTCTTTCTCAACCCCACAAGGACAATATGAATGGTTAGTCATGCCATTTGGATTAAAGAACGCACCACAGATATTCCAAAGAAAGATGGATAATATCTTTAAAGATTATGACTATATATTTGTCTATGTCGATGATATTTTAGTTCTATCTGATAGTCTTGAAGAACACTTGACACACTTAAATAAGTTTACCAATTTATGCTTAGAAAATAAATTAGCACTTTCCAAGAAAAAAGCTAGCCTAATAAAAAATGAGATATAATTTCTAGGAATGATAATTGATGAAAATGGTATAAAATTAAAAAGTAACATCATTGAAAAGATATCTATCTTCCCAGATAAATTAGTTGATAAAAAGCCAGTACAAAGCTTTTTAGGAATACTTAACTATTCTTCAGATTATATTTAGAATTTGGCTGAATTAAGAAAGTCATTTCAAGAATTATTAAACAAGGATAAAAGTTTTGAATTCAGTGACTTTTTAATGAAAAAAGTTAAAGATATTAAATCTATTTGTAACAATTTACCAAAATTACAACTACCAAAAGATAGTGATGACTTAATTTTAGAAACGGATGCTTCAGAATACTGCTGGAGTGGCGTACTAAAAAAGATAGATTATGATTCTACTAAAAATAAGGCATGAGAAAGTTTATGCCGATACTACTCTGGAACTTTTTCCGACACGCAGACACGATATCACATTAATGAAAAAGAGTTATTATTAGTAGTAAAATATTGTCAAAAGTTGTATTACTTTCTATTACCTAAACGATTTACTCTTAGAACAAATAATACCCAGGTAAAGGCTTTTATTCATAATAATTTACCATCCAAATTGGAGTATAAAAGATTTATCAGATGGCAAATGCTTTTATCTGAATATTCTTTTGATATTGAAATTATTCGATTTGATAAAAATATTGCAGCAGACTTTCTCAGAAGAGATGGACAACGATATTAAGCAACAACTGATAACACATTTGGAAGATATTAATAAATGCTTTGATAATATTCAGACTTCAGTCTCCGATATTATCAAAATTGCTAATTTCGATTGTGACTCAAAAATTGCTGACAAACTAATCAGCATATGTGCAAAAATAACATCCAAAGTTGGACAATACGGTGATAATTACGATATGATCAACAGTTTGATCAAAATCAAAAAATCTGATACTACGTCTACCACTACTACTACAAATGATAAATATGAGCAAATGTCTTTTAGGCCTCAAAGGCCTGTAAAAGGAATTTTGATAGAAGAAAGATTAAACGCTCTACAGCCTACAACTGAAAGTCAGAAAATGATAATGAGAGATTTATTTTCTCTCAAAAATACTCCTACCAGATATGTCAATTTTGGAGGAATTTATCCCCGAATCAATTATTTGCAAGATTCCTCTCCACAGGAGATTCGTTATTGGTATGATTTTGGAGCCATTAACTCGATACACCTAACTACACACTATTTTACTGAGATTGATAGACTCCCTCGATGGATAAAAAATGGTGTTAGAGATTATTACCTAAACAACCCTACTATCACCCCTAAAGATACTTTGGTCCTCAAATTCCTCTCAGCAGGACCAGATTATTACAAGAAAGAATGATACCCTGCCTATCATTTGATACAATTGGGAAAATCTACAGATTTTTATATTACTCAATATGATAACACTACAAAAAAAATTAATAGATTCAATGAAACTGATATTCATTATCGAAGAGCCATCGGCCTTCAAATAATATTATAAAGGATTGATAGTTGTGCCAAAAAAGGATTAAGAACCTACGGAGGAGAAAAAATGCACTCCTCAGTTATGATAGCACCGGCGCGGAATACTCCACCAGCGGCTGCACGATATTTACAGGCTAAGTACAATATGATAGAAAAAGGTATTTTAAAATCAAGTCAAGCACAAAAAAGATTATTCCAGCTCAGGCAACATACCGAAGGCATGTGCAAATTCCGCTCTCCAAAAAGGAGAAAATAATTGAAGATGCCATGTCTACATCATCCAAGTAAAACAAGGGACGTGTGCAAGATAAGAAGGAGGAAAGATGTAGAAACTGAAGGCTAAAGAAGAAGAAAAGATAAGGATCAGAAAGATGTAGAAGATAAGGGAAGAAAGAGACTGATAGTGACCCTTCTGTCTTTTGTAATTATATTAAAAACATAGGGTCCCACCTAGTTTGTTTTCTTATAATAATGTAAGTAAAGTCGTTTTCAAATTATTTCCTTTTAAACATTTTTAAACTGATAAGGATAACGTCCCATTCAAGTCATTTTCATTTCAATGTAAATTGTAAGATGTAGAAGACTTCCTTCATATATAAAAGGAAGTAGCATGTCTTCAGAAGGGGCATCGATCAAAAAACAACCTCTAATGCTCTCTTCTCTTTGTAAAAATACCCCTTATGAATAATATCTAAGTTTGTGAGTATTTTCTAGAGCAAATTTTATTATTTCTGTTATAATTGCTTCGTTTTTCATTGATCCTATTAGTGTATGACTATCGTTTGCTCTTAGAGCAGTATTTATACCTGCATAAGCCCTAGTGAGTTTATTAAAACTTTGGCTAGTTTCAGCCTTAGTGGAAAGTTCAGTAATGTTAGAATTTAAATCTATGTCTTCTGGTTTGTTAACATACATTTTTAGATTTGTCATGTCACCTTCGTCTTTTAACTTGGTGCTTTTTATATTTATTATGAGATCGTTTATGTCAGAATTTTCTGATTCTGAGCTTACCATTTTAGATTATTTCCTCCGTATCCTTCTGGTATTTTTATGTTTGCAATATAGGATCCTATAGTTCCTATGGTTTTAGCTACAGGATCTTCATCAATCTTTCTTTCTTTTTGTGTTAACATATCTTTTAAATTCTGGATTTCTTTAATTATTAAGTTTTCAAAATAAATTATCGTTCTTTGTATTTCATACAAATCTTGTTCTATTTTTAAAGGATCTTCTTCATTTAAAAGTTTATAATGAGGTTTTTTATTCATTTTATCCAAAACTGGCTAACTGTTTTTTAAAGTAATAATTTTTTAATAATTTTAGATTATCTTTTTCTGTTATTATGTCGTTATCATTAGAGACTAGTATTTTCTGTATTCTTCTTATCCGTTCAATATTAACATGATCTATTTTCTTTAAATATCGTTTATATGATTGATCTTTTATTTTTGAGAATTTTAAATTCTTTCAAAAAGTCCAATATAATCGATAGTTTAATCTAATATCTAGAAAAAAATGGTAATTTTTTCATTATCCTATACTAGAAGGATGTGTATCAATTTCATGTTTAATGAATTTTATATTTGTGGTTAGTCCTTCTATTACTATATCATAGTCGGATAATATCTCTTCTGCTCTAATTATAGCTTCCCTATCGGTATTATCTTTTTGGAGTAGGAGTAATAATTTTTGACATTTTTCTTTACCTTTTTGGCTATCATGTACATGTCGTCTAAATTTCTAGAGTATGGAATTATCTATTCTTATATCACTGAAAGTGAGTTACTTTTTCATTCTATATCTATATCATTAAAATTTTTATCACATCTTAGTGCTTCAGTTATTCTATCAAATTTAGATTCATTATTTTCTTGTGTAATTGTGATATCTAAAGTTGACATGTTTTGTATAATATCTACTTCGATCAACCCCACAAGGCCAGTATTATTATTATTATTATTATTATTATTATTATTATTATTATTATTATTATTATTATTATTATTATTATTATTCTTATTCTTCTTATTATTATTCTTATTCTTCTTCTTCTTCTTCTTCTTCTTCTTCTTCTTCTTATTATTATTATTATTATTATCATTATTATTATTATCATTATAATAATAATAATTATTATCATTATTATTATCATCATTATTATCATTATTATTATCATTATTATTATAAATATTATTATCTTTATCATTATTATTATCATTATTATTATTATTATTATTATTATTATTATTATTATTATTATTATCATCATCATCATCATTATTTCACTTTTGGAATTCGCAAGAGCTTTTGGGTTGGTCATAGCCAATTCGAGTTTCCCAAAGAAGGAAGACCACTTGGTAACATTCCATAGTTCGGTGGCTAAGACTCAGATAGACTTTTTACTCTTGAGGAAGGTCGATAGAGGTCTGTGCAAAGACTGTAAGGTCATTCCGATAGAAAACCTTACAACCCGACATAAGCTTTTGGTGATGGATTTAGGGATCAAGATGATGAGGAATAAGAGGGTCGGGGATGATCGATCTAGGATCAGATGGAGGAGTTTGACCACTGCAAATGCCTTGGAGATGGGAGAGAAGTTGAAGGCCATGGGGGCCTGGGATAGTAATGGGGATGCGACAAGTATGTGGGATAGGACGGCTAGTTGTATTAGGACTGTGGCAAGGGAAGTGTTAGGAGTCTCGACTGGTAGTCGTAGTCGGCATCGAGGAGACTGGTGGTGGAATGGAGAAGTACAAGAAAAGGTGGAAGCAAAGAAGATGGCGTACGCAAAGTTGATAGAAAGCACAGATGAGGTGGAGAAGTGGACGAATAGGGAACTTTATAAAATAGCGAGAAAGGAGGCGAAGTCGGCGGTTTCGACGGCAAAAACAACAGCTTTTGAACGCCTTTATGCTGAACTAGAAGAGAAAGGTGGGGATAGAAAATTGTTCAGGCTAGCCAGGGCGCGGGAGAGAAGGGCACGCGATGTGGACCAAGTGAAGTGCATTAAGGACGAGCATGGAAAAGTATTGGTAGACGAGACCCTCATTAAACAGAGATGGCAGTCCTATTTCCATAAACTCTTGAATGAGGAAGGGGACAGAGACTTTGTGTTGGGAGATTTAGAACATACAGAGAGGCATTGCGATTTTGGGTATTGTAGGAGTATTAAGGTCAAGGAGGTTAAGAGTGTCGTTCGTAGGATGCGCTGGGGAAGAGCAACCGGACCTGACGAGATTCCTGGGGAATTTTGGAAGAGCACGAGTTCGGTAGGTTTGGAGTGGTTGACTAGGTTATTTAATGTCATCTTTAAAACGGCAACGATGCCCGAAGAATGGAGGTCGAGCATAATGATCCCTCTATACAAAAACAAAGGGGATATCCAGAGTTGCAACAACTATAGAGGTATTAAGCTACTAAGCCATACTATGAAACTGTGGGAAAGAGTGGTAGAGATGAGGGTGAGGAGAGACGTGTCTATTTCAGAGAACCAGTTTGGATTTATGCCGGGACGCTCAACTACAGAAGCCATCCATCTTATGAGGAGACTGGTGGAGCAGCATAGGGAGAGGAAGAGGGACTTGCATATGGTATTCATCGACCTAGAAAAGGCTTATGATAAAGTCCCAAGAGAAATACTATGGACATGTTTGAAGGCTAAAGGTGTACCTATGGCATACATTAGGGTGATCAAGGACATGTACGAGGGAGCCAAAACCAGGGTAAGGACAGTAGGAGGGGACTCAGAGCACTTCCCAGTGGTGATGGGGTTGCATCAAGGATCAGCTCTTAGTCCTTTTTTATTTGCCTTGGTGATAGATGGATTGACGCGACAAATTCAAGGTGCGGTGCCATGGTGTATGCTTTTCGCGGATGACATAGTCCTGATCGATGAGACTCGCCGCGGAGTTAACGCTAAGCTGGAGGATTGGAGACATACCTTGGAGTCTAAAGGGTTTAAGTTGAGTAGGACAAAGACAGAGTACTTAGAGTGCAAGTTCAGTGAGACACCTCAGGAGGTTGA